>NC_134568.1:285145453-285315453 GCF_050947875.1 Dermacentor variabilis
GACATCACGCATCATTCTGCTGCTGCCCTCCCCCGCCTCTGGACGCTGCTGTCCCAACTGCAGCATTGTTCGGGCGCCGCCCTCAGCTCCGCTGTTGCACGCTTCGTTTGTCTCCGCGATCTCGCGACCGCGCAGCACGCGGCAGTGCGGACAGTGAAAGGGGCGCTCCTCTTTAGCGCTTTCCACGTGTACACTTAATATGGGCGTGTGACCTACTTTGTGTGCAACGACACGCTAGTCTTCAACTGATACGCTTTCGTTTTGGACTTGTTTGTTCCAGTCAACAGCATTACTCCGCAGTCAGAACCCCAATATCGTACCATTAGAAGCGCTCTTGCAGTGCTTTCACTGAGAATATTGTATCTTTGGCAGAACAAGGTTAAGCTTATCACCGCACCGCGACACGGCAGACCGCTTTGATGGGGTCACACATGTACGGGACAAGGATATAGCCAAAGGCGCGTTTAGCTAGAGTCGATCCTAGAGTCGATCCTGTGATAACCACCGGAGCAGGATTACAAAACGAAATGGAGCTTGCACGGTACATTGAGGGCGTGTCCCGTTGATGCACGAGACACAGTAGGCGTTTCTACGAATTAAGCTCTGTCCTGAAAGAAAAAAAGAAAGAATGAACATTGCAGTAGGTAAACTTTATCCTTCCGGCGACAATATCGCACCAGCGGACACCCTACATTGTGTCATATATCACTCATTAACCCTCAAATACAGAAATTTGATCATTGGAGGGCTTTTTATTTCAAGGTATATATTAAACTTTCAGAATCGACGCCTGACATGGCTGAACGCATTTCTACTTGGCACAAATCCTGAAACTACAACCACTTCCGAGATATTCGTCTCTAAACGTGCCGCAAAGTGTATTCCGCATGGTTTTGTCCAGTAAGTAAAGGCTTTCTGAGAAAATAATTAATTGTTTGCGGACATGTATCTCGAAATTGGTGCTGTAGACTCTTGGGCACTGAACTTGTCTTGAGCATTTACTGGCTTAAACTCCGCATCTGCACTATATTCCATATATTAATCACAGTGTGAAACAGTGAGCTTTAGTTAATTATATAGTTCAATGATTACCGCACAAATTATGTTCACCGAAGCAAATTATGTGTCCCCTCCCCCCTCGCTTAAAAAAAAATAAAACAAAAGAGAGATAACTATATATTCTTCTTAAAAATTAATATTTTTGACTAAGTACCTGGTAAAATGAGTGAAGGATATAATCTCTTTTTGACCCACGGTTATTAAGTTGCTTCAGCGGTCGCTGCTATCAGTAAATGGGCTAACGCCACTGGAGATACGTGCCCTGCCGCGCGGTATCCCGCAGGACAAGGAGACCTGTTACCCTTAACGACCGACTGGCAGGAAAGGAACTGTGCTTCGATCGTGCATCTGTATAACAGTGCATTCCGGCGCCCGTGCTATGTGTACGCCCCATATGTAGGTCCCCGATACGACGCAACTACCCAGAAAGGTGTACACTGTCGAGGCGCCTCTCGTTACGTGCTAGGTCGGCCTTTCCCCGAGTGACCACGTGTGGAGGAGGGGGGTCGCGCCGTGTCCGGCCGTGTCCGGCCGACTGCCCTCGCCCAGGGTGGTGGCTAGCTCCGCTGTCACGCTGCAACAGGAGCAGGGGACGCGGAACCGCGAATGATCTCCTCCCTCCTTTATTGTCGCTGTCGGCCTTTCGCGAAGGGGCTGAAAAGGCGCCTCGGCCTAGATTCGAATCTCTTCCATCGCATCGCGAAGGCGCGCTCGAGTGGGGAGGGCACAGACGCAACCTTGGCCACGAATGTTAATTGTAATTCGGTGGCCGTTATCTCGCCCGTGGTGCACATCAAAGCCGCTCGTCCGTGCATGTAGCCAGCGCTGGGCGGCGGCTCTGCTCTTCGTTCGTTCGTTTTCTTTTTTTTTTTTTTTTTTTTTGGTCCCGCGCTTTTGGCAGCTGCTGTGCCTCCCGCCGCGCGCTGCGACGGGTCAGCTTGGACGCCGAAAAGGGTGCACCTGAAAGCGCCTCAAAGGAGGCGTGCCGCCGCACATGCCACGACGTGGCACGCACGTTGTGCGCGCTTCAATGCCAGGTTACATCCAGGCGAGACTGCTTATGTAAGCTCACTTGGAAGACGTGAGAAAGAAAGCGGCGGGGTGTGTGGGTATACAGTCGCCTGTGCTCTGTCTGGCTCTTTGCTTCTTTAAGATTTTTCGTAGTGCTAACCTACAAGTGCAAAAGAAAAGGAAAAAGAGAAAAAGAAAAGGCTTTTGGAAAATAGCGGGGCTGCGTTTGTTTAGCTGCACAGTGCACGGGATGGAGAAACGCGGACAGCGTCAAATTTCACTAGACGGCACCTCACCATACGCTGCTATACGGGAAATTTACAAATGCGGCAAGAAAGAAATCAGAAGGGAAACACAAAGGTACAATAACACAAAGAGCAGTGCTTTGCTATTTGAGGCCTGAGGACAAAAACATACCGGAACAAATATTCGCAACAGGATAAGGCGTGTGTCTGCTGCAGCGAAAGTCCAGAGACAACTCGCTACATCCTTGGAATGCGAAAGTATTCACCAAGCGAGACGCGTAGGAAACGTCCATTTTCCAGAAGCACTGGTATTAAAAACCGATGGAAGCATTAACTAGTCTACAGTCGAGATGCGCAAGAGACGTTTAGAGTATTGGATGAAAAAAGAAAAAAAAAAGCAGGGAATACATTGACAGAAACGGAGTCATTGCAGACATAGGTAACTGTACAATTAGGAGAAATAGGTTTTAATCAAGAAAGAAAAGACTAAGGAGAGATAGCCAAAATGATAGACTGCGATTGATGTAGTAAAACCTGATTAGATCAAGCAGGTTAGGTGACTATTTGCTGCCGCCCCGTTCCAAAGTGGTTGCCATCATCGTCACCGTCTAGAGTCCAGTTATTCTGAACTGTTTATGCCCCTCAGTTCCTTTGGGAGCGTATACTCGTATACAGCAACTCTGTAGGGCTACCAAAACACGTTCCGTTTCGTGTTTCCGGCCCAGATGTACAATGCGTTCAGGAAAGTCGACACGGATAGGGACGTTTGCGCTCGTGCCTACTGTTCAACGTTCTCTTAAAGTGAGGCTTGCGCTTTAGCAAACCACCTGGGGTTCTTTATCGTGCACATAAATCTAAGTGCACCGGTGTTTTTGCACTTCGCCCCCATCGAAATGCGGCCGCCGTGGCCGGGATTTTATGCCGTGACCTATAGCAGCGCTACACCATAGCCGCTAGGCCACCATGCAGGGCGTGTAGCGCACGGCAGCAACAAACAAGCGAACAAAAAAGAAAGAAAATAGAGAAAAGAAAACAAGCGCAACACAAGAAAAAAGAAAAATCGACACGCAATGCTTTTGCAAATGCTGTTTTTCCTCTTCGATTGTTTCACGCTGTTCCTTATTGATGCCTTCCGCACATGTTTTACGACTGGATGCAGACGGTAATTTAGCTTAGAGAAATAAACCTGTCGCAAGGATTATTGGCTCAGGCGTCCTGCTGCGACAGCAAACACGTTTGTGGCCGAAGTACTTCAAGTCTTGTCGTGTATCACCAAGCAGAAGAGTGTTGTCGTGGCCCTTTGTGACTATGTTACAGATGCGGTCTAACAAATACCTTTTTGGTGGTTTATATCGAAGAACCTGTACCAATATCCATGAACTTCGCGCTGCAGAAGCCTCTCGGAGTGTCTAAGTATCCTGCCAAGGTCGATTTTGCGACGTAACGTATTATAATTTGTGTTCTCCTTGGCCATGACCCGATTTCTGGCCTTCTGGCTTTGCAAGTGTGTTCGAATTAGGACAATTGGGGAGAGAATTGACAATTTGCGTATGCTCTGCGTGCTGTCTGTATATAGGTAGCTTCTTCGTCTCCTTCGTTTACTCCTGGACCACAGAGTGAACTGTCTAAAAGGTTTTATAGCTGGTATTCAGTAATGCAGGATGACAACGCCATCGGTAAAAACTCCACCTGTATTGTAAGACGTGCTTCACTGGTTGTTGTAAGTCATACAATGCCCTTGCGCCGTGCAAGCTTGTGTTTTAACACCACGTTGAATTTCATCGGCGACGAAATAAAGAGCCATGCAGCTCTGTTCTTGCCGAAAATCTCACTTTTTATGATCTCGGATATGAGTGGAGTATTCTGCGATTTGCGAAATTCTGCGTAATGATGCAGTGCAGTACCCAGTTCAGTAATACTTTAATATCTATTATTATTATTATTATTATTATTATTATTATTATTATTATTATTATTATTATTATTATTATCTATTGAGTTTATTATCTAGATATGTGAAGCCGATCAGGCCAATATTTGAGCAGGCCAGTTGTACTATAGAAACCGTAAGTGAACTGTACGCGTTGCAACTGTTACGTTCAATCGGCGTCAAACGTTCACGGGGCACGGCTTCTGCAAACCGAAAGAGAGAGAGAGAGAGAAGGATTGGACGACTCTGCTGACTGTCCATACTTTACCACAAGCTGCAACTCTAAATTCTAGGCTGCGTGCGCTGGCTTTGCAAAAATTGAGCTTTCTCGTGGATTCCGCTCCCTGTAAACTTTCAACGCCAAAAGCACATACATAAAGCGCGAATAAAAGATTTGTGGTACAAACTAATACACAAGACCTCAACTGCACTGCACACGATGTATATTACGACTGCCTGTGAGGAAATAGCTTAACTCAGTTGATACCATGGGAACACTATTTTCTCACGACAAGTCTACATCTACGTTCTGACGCATCATTTGCAATGCCTTCTTCCTTTAAAAAAAAAAAATAATTCTGGCGTTTCACGTGCCAAAACCACGATCTAACTATGAGTTAGTGGGGGACTCCAAATCAGTTTCGTCCACCTGGGGTTTTTTAACGTGCAAGTAATTTCATTGCGCGAGCGTTCTTGCATTTCGCCCCCATCTAAATGCGGCCGCCACGCCAGCGATCGAATTCGTGACCTAAGCAGTGCAATGCCATGTCGCTGTGCGACCGCGGCGCATTCTTCTTTCTTTTTCTGCTTTCCCAGGGACGTAGTTTCCGCGCTTTTACTCTTTACTTTTACTCTAAGCAGAAATTATCGCATATACCGCGTATGGTAACAAACGTGCTGCCTCAAATTTCAGAGTGGCTGCAGGGTCAGAAAGTGAAAGCGTAATCGTAAGCGGATGGTGAAGCCCGAGAGCTTCGATCGGGTTACATCACGTCAGTACACACGTCGCCCCGGAAGGAAGTACCGCCAAACTTAAAACTTGTGCTCCAAAGCAGCGTTCCAATCCTTTACCATAATTAAGAGCCACAGTCGGAATAAATTTAAAAAAAATAAAGGTTTGCAAGGACAGGACAAGAACGCAGACACGTGCGCTTTCTTTCTTTAACTGCGACAACAGGAAATGAGTTTGCGTTCCGTACGTTCGCACCATTACCTCCTCGCCGAAAGCGCGTGAGGATAGAATGGCGCCAACTCAGTTGCCTAAAGTGAAAATTTGGATAAGGAATCAGCAGCGAGCGAAGTGCTTATCGCTCGGCTCGTGCTGTATCTATGCTGTTGCTGTACATTTCGGAGGAACAGATTAACGAAAGACAGACAGAGGGCCCGATCGCGCGAGGAAGTTAAGCAAGCTAGGATGCAGTAAAAAGCCGGTTAAGGGTATGTGTGTGACTGCACAAAAGTGGCACAAAATTGGCCAAATTGAGAACATTTTGGAACTTGAACAAGATTTGCATAACACGTTGCATCGTTGGGCGGGGCGAGGGGGCATACTTGGTGCACTCTCCGCATTAAACGAGCCCCAGGAATGGACTGATTCATTAGAGCCTGGGGATTTCTGTTCTTTATCTGTGATCTTGTTCCGCTTACTTTACTCAAAAATAGGGCACCAACCAACCCAAATAAGCCCAATATCTGCTTTCCCCGGCTAGGTGCCCAAGTGCCAGCAGCCCTACATAGCCGCGGTGGCTTAGCGGCTATGGTGTTGCGCTGCTAAGCACGAGGTCGCGGCGGCTGCATTTCGATCGGGGGTGAAATGCAAAAACGCCCATGTACCGCGCATTGCCTGATAATCCGGCGTGCCTCGTAATCAAATCGTGGTGTAGGCACGTAGAACCCCAGAATTTAATTCCATTCTGTTGAACCTTGTTACACTCACCGCGTTGGCTCAGTTGCTACGACGTTCTGTTGATGTACACGAGGTCTTGAGTTCGATTCCCGACCGCGTTGCCATCAGGATGAAACGCACTCGCGTATACTTTGCCGCACATTCGATTGGTCTCTTCTGATCACTCTGGCAGTGCTACGAAAAGCCGCGTACGTGACAACTTTACAAGAATAAGCAAGTCTAGTGGTGATGACATGGCTGAATTATCGTAAGTGAATCTCTTCCTTTTTAAAATGCTCGCAGTAAAGCTTGGTCGCTGTATTACACGACTTTTGTAGCGCTGTCGCAGCTTTCTGAAACGACCAGTCGAATGTGCTGTTAGATTTAGCTCTATCGCAGTCCTTGTCCTTCGCGCTGTACGCAGCTGTGGGACGCAAAACACCATGTTTTGACTTTTTAAAATGTTTGTTACGATGAATCCTACTGTCTTTTTTTAGGCTTCTGTCGTGATTATGTCGTGCTCCTGTCGCGCGCGCGCGCGCGCGCGCGCGCGTGTGTGTGTGTGTGTGTGTGTGTGTGTGTGTGTGTGTGTGTGTGTGTGTGTGTGTGTGCGTGTGCGTGTGCGTGTGTGTGTGTGTGTGTTTATACAGGGCGTTTCACGTAACTAGTGTCTAGTATTTCAAAAAAAGTGGTTAGCCCCAGCTGAATGAAACCAACGGCATATGGTTTGCCGTCATGTGGCGCTCCTTAGAGTATTTTTTTTATATTCCGCTTAATTAGTTAACTGAATTATGCGAAATTTTTAATATTCACTTTAGGGCCAAGTGCGCTTCGTTGCGTTGTAGAAGGGATACAGAAACGACCGATCCGTTTTTTTTTTTTTTTTTTTTTGTGGCAAGGTACATGCTGCGTCATTTTTTTTTTCGGCATTTAATAAAGACAGCCCGCGAAATATGAAATAAGAACACCTGACCGCGCTCATGCGCTATCGTACTGCAGCGCTCTCAACCGCGCTTCGTGCAAAAGAACCGTGCGCGCTGACCGTGGCGGCCGCAGCTCCAGGTATCCGCTTCACAGCGCGTCAGCATCTTTGGCGGCGGCACACGGAGAGGAAGCGCCGTCCTCCCTGATAAGCGATAGGCTCGACGCACGGTGGAGAGCGCTGCAACGCGATAGCGCGCGAGCGCGGTCGCGTGGTTTTATTTCATATTTCGCGGGCTTTCTTAAAACGCCGAAAAAAATGGCCACGCAGCATGTACGCTGCCACAAAAAGTAGCATCGGTCGTTTCTGAACCCCTTCTACAACGCAACGAAACGCACTTGGCCCTAAAGTGAATATTAAATACTTTACATAATTCAGTCAACTAATTAAGCGGAATATAAAAAAAAAGTAAGGAGCGCCACATGACGGCAAACAATATGCTGTTTGTTTCGTTCAGCCGCGGCTAACCACTTTTTTTAAATCCTCGGCACAGGTTACGTGAAACACCCTGTAAAATGTCTCGCTCACAGAGGCTGTGGCATTCCTTAAATTAAGCTTGCTTTTCCAGCTCGAAAGCGAGATCGCCGGAGTCGTGACACGAGGACGTATACAATAACCTCCGGACATGCTTGAAACTTGGAGCACTTGCCATATTTAGAAATACATATCTGTATCAATATATTATTTTGCCAAGTAGTACGCATAGTTTACCTTGAGGTAGTCATTTAGAAGCACACAGAACTGAAAAAACAGCACATTTTGGACGGCGTTCCATGTGCCGACTCACACATAAAATTAATTTTATATCATGTCTTAATACTTCTAATTTGGAAAAGGTTGAAGCTCATAACGCGAGACCACAAGAAAGTCGATATGGACGGGATGGGCGCCCGTGCTGTCTTCCTTGTGGTCACGTGTTTTGTGCCTCAACCTTTTCCAATTATGCTGCCACAAAAAAAGTGGGGTTTTACGCGCCAAAACCACGATTTGATTACGTGGCATGCAGTAATGGGGGTAATCCGGGCCACCAGAGGCTCTCTGACGTGCACCTAAAGCTAAGTACGCGGATGTTTTCGCCTCCATCTAAATGCGGCCACCGTGGCCGTGATTCGATCCCGCGACCTCGTGCTTAGCAGCCCAACACCATAGCCACTAAGCAACCACGGCGGGTCGCGCTGCCGCCAACCTGCCCCAAAGAATACTTATTTTCTAAATTTGAAACAAGGCACAGTATTGGTGCGTCCGAAGAAGCTGTATTTCTTTTTAAACCGTGGCGTTGGAACTATGCGCAAGCATCCACCATTCGAGGCTAGCGCGCCTTGAAGGCTTCCAGATGGCTACACA
This sequence comes from Dermacentor variabilis, assembly GCF_050947875.1. Lineage (NCBI taxonomy): Eukaryota > Metazoa > Arthropoda > Arachnida > Ixodida > Ixodidae > Dermacentor > Dermacentor variabilis. The sequence continues at coordinate 285,153,910 of NC_134568.1, forward strand.
AGCAAAAGTTGACTCCGACCACCCGTAGACATGGGACAACGGAGCAGCTTATATGGTGCAAAGCTTCCGCGCGCAGCAGAGCAATTAGGGCGCATAGTACCCGAACACCGCTCTTGCTTTCGAGCTCTGGCAGCATAGAGCTGAGGGAGCATTATAACATATATACTACGCTGCAAGCAAAACGTGCATTCCGATGCGCTCCGCTCCACGAGCGCATGGGCCCTCTGAAACCGTGACCAGCAAAATTCAAAGCCTCGCCATCCACCACATCGCGTTCAAAAAACAACCGGTGCAGCAATCCTGAGAATAGCACATCCCATCAAGTTTGCTGCACGCACAGACAAACGGCTTCCGCACGCTCGCTCGAACTGTGCATGTGCGCACTGAAACCGAGCGCTTTGCACGACCTGAACCAATTACATGTTTTTTTTTTTTTTTCGAAACAGCGGCGCGGTACTGTTGTTAACTGCTAGCCACAACTTTCGCGTGCTGTCTGTCTGTCGCGTTTAGGAAATCTCAAACGCAAAGTCGCAGTCAGCGATAACTACTGCATACGCGCGCGCAGCCAAAGATGGGCGCTGATGATGCGCCGCGTCTAGTCGCCCGCTCGTGTTCAGCGCGCGCAGAGCAGAAGAGTGGGTGCTCTCACCGGCGAGGCGCAGGAGCAGCAGCAGGACCCAGCATCCCATCCTGCACGGGGCGGCCGAGTGCCGCGGACGGGACGGCCGTGCGCGTCTTGCGGCAGGCGCTCGGCGAGGAGGCCTCGCTGGAGACCCTCTCCGCGACCGCCGCCCATTCTTCCACTATGCAACGCCGAACATCAGGGGCGATGGCGCAAACGAGGCTGTTGCTGTGCTGGCCACCGGCGAGTTGCTCCCGCAGCTCGAGCTCACGCGAGAGCGGTCGCGCTTCGTCAGCAACTTTGGGAGCGGGAGCGCACGGAATGACGCCAGCCGAGCGCGGCAGGACGTTCTCGCATTTTATGCTCAGTGAAATGCCTACGCAAGCGCGGCAGATACGACCTGTCGCCACGTGCTGTTCACATCGGTGAGCGACATTATAGAAAAGAACACAGTGCGGACATGTGCTCTCCCGACATGTAGAGATTGAGAGGAGAGCTGTAGTGCGAGGAGGGCGAATGCGAGCGAGTGCGCTGCATATAAATGACGAGCACGCTTGAGGTATGTTAAGGGCATAGGCAACTGGAAAACAGTCAATTAGGATTTGATTTATCATACACGCGTAATGGACAAGTGGTGCAACAGAAGGTCCCCGCACTGATGTATGCGGACGACATAGTGCTACTATCGAACAATGCAAGCAAATTACAAACACTGGCCAATGTGTGTGGCAACGCAACGACAAATCTAGGCCTCAAGTTTAGCACAGAGAAATCGGGAACTATGATCTTTAATGAAGAGACGAGTAATTACGTGGTGTCAATTCAACAGCAAGTCATACCCATAGTCAAGCAATATAAGTACTTCGGCGTATGCATAAACAGAGGAAAGCCATACTCAAGCACCCCTCAAGATAATCTGAAAATAAAGGGCAAGCGGAATGCAGTAATAATGAAACATAGGGCACTTTGGGGCCACAATAAATATGAGGTGGTGCATGGAATCTGGAAAGGAGTCATGGTGCCAGCGCTGACGTTCGCAAATACCATTCTGTGTCTAAAATCAGACTATTATCGGGGTTGGAAGTTAACCAAAGATCGGTGGGTCGGTTGGCTTTAGCTCGAGCCTACGCCGAAACCACAAAGAGGCAGTGCAAGGGGACATAGATTGGGTCTCTTTGAAGTCAGCGAAGCGCAGATAAAAATTACTTTTAAAGACTCAGGAACATGGATCAGAATTAATGGGTGGCTAAAGTGCGCAAGTATTTGTACCTGAAAAGCGCGGACACGGAATAGAGGGAGAGGTGAAGAAAGCTGATAACCAAATACAGGGTAATTGAAAGTACATGGACAACCAGGAGTCATCAGGGAGAAAGTGAGATAAACCGAGACGCTTAATCGGATGCATAGAATTGAAACAAAAAGGACGATTGAGATTTACAAGAATGGAAAGAAAGAAATTAGAAGGGAAAATCTGTACGAGAACACAAAGGGTCGTGCCTTGCTATTTGAGGCTCGAGCCGGTTGCCTAAGAACAAAAAACATGCCGACGCAAATATTCGGAACTGGATGAGGCATGTGTATGCTGCAGCAGAAATCCGGAGACCACTCAGCGCATCCTGATGGAATGCGAAGGGATTCAACCAGCGAGACCAGTACGTAACGTACAATTTCCAGAAGCGCTTGGATTTAAAGTAGACGGAAGTATCAATCGGTCAGTAGTCTAGATAAGCAAGAGACGTCTAGAGTATTGGTGGAAAAAATGCGTGTAACAGACTGATACGACTGGATCCATTACAGGCATAGACAGCGGTACAAGGTAGATAAAGAAGATTAAAAAGATGTATACAAGAATGCTAGAAGGAAAAGCATGATTGCATACTGAGTAACTCAAGCAAGCTAGGTAACTATTTCTCCCCGCCCCGTTTCAAAGGGAATGCTAATAAATCATCATCATCATCATCACGGGCGGCGGGCGGCATAGATTTCTCATTGTATTTCCCAGGGAACAATTGAGGAGGCTCGCGTCACCCCTTTACCTGTCTATATACGATGCGAACCTCTTCGAGTTTTCCTGCGACTGCTGTGCCGTCATGGACGCCACCCCTTATCGACACTGCCCGACATACGGCCAGACTCACCTTTTTCAAGAGCCACTAAATGCCAAGAATCTGCCATACCGTCATACTTTGCCCCTGCTGACCTTCCACGTGTGCCCCCATGGGTAATGTCCAAAATACGGGTACGTCTATCTAGATATTCCCGGAATTCCTAAAAAATCGCGAATACCTACCGTCGGCCTCAGACATTTAACACATGAATATATGTCGAAAGAATATGACTCCTCGGTGAATGTGTATACAGACGGATCGGTCTCGTCGTATGCGTCATGGTGCGGCTTTCGTCGTGCCTGCGCATCAAGTCATTCGACGGTTTCGTCTGTGTAACAAGACGACTGCAACATCTACGGAACTAGTGGCAATCAGGGAGGCCATTCAATATATTTCGCGACAGCCTCCTCAAGTATGGACAGTCTTCAGTGACGCAAAATCGGCTCTACAACTACTTATAGTGGTGTTGAGAGAAAGCGCTTACAGAGTGTTGGCTCTTCAAACTGTCGAGCTCTACACTTTAGCGCGAGAAAACGGCCACCACATCACATTTCAGTGGATTCCGAGTCACTGTGGTGTACACGGCAACGAAATGGCCGATGCCGGAGCAAAGAAAGCGCCAGAAGAACCAGAGTCACTGCTTGCAATTCCTTTTTCAAGAGCGGACGCCAACTGCCTCCTCTCCAATGTCATCTGAAAATCGACAGAAAAACACTGGGACAATGCGGATAATCTCCACAGACGTCTCCAGAGATTGGACCCTACCATGAAATTTAGGCTACCACAGAAAATTCAACGCAGCTGTGCCAGTATTCTGCACAGGCTAAGACTGGGGGTAGCGTTTAAGCGCGGATACGTACACCTCATGCGACGCACCGAGCCTCCAGACTGTGAGTTGTGCAATGTGAATGAGGCTATAGGTCATGTGCTTTGTGACTGCCCTAAGTACGTGGAGGGGCGTCAAAAGTTGAACAACGACCCTACGCGTCTCGGCAGCCCACCGTTGTCGGAGGACGTTATTTTAGACCCTTGGCCAGACGCTCAATCGAGTTTCAAGGCCATCCAGGCGTTACTGAACTTTTTAAAAAGTACGGGCCTGGACTGTAAGCTTTGAGCATGCCAAATTGCTTTCCATATGTTTTACATCCTCCTTCTCTCGTCATCGTCACCCATCATGCACCTCTTTCTTCCCTCTTTCTTTCCCTCTTCCCCTTCCCACAACGCAGAGTAGCTGGCTAGAGGAATATACCTCAGGCCGACCTCTCTGCATTTCGTACAATTAAACTTATCTCTCTCTACCTAGAGGGAAATCTGGGGCTGCTGCGCTGTTGTATGCATGGGAATTCCGGTATATGGTGACTTCAGATTGGCCTCGGAAAGCCAGGACGCCTTGAAGACGGGCTTGGCTAGCAGCCTTCTGTCTGTTTAAATGATTCATTTCCTACTAAAACAGCACGTAAAGCGCTGAGTTAGCTCTATGATTCCAAAAAAGCGTGTTTCTTTTATAATTATGAGGACTTCTGGCCCGGTGTTCACTTATATCAAACGTAAAAAGTATCAGCGGGCTGCTTAAGTAGGAGGACAGACGACAAGATTCTCGCTCATTTTCGAACTGTTTGTCGTCTGTTCTTTCTTTCTTCGCTTAATTATGCATAGTAGGTGAGTAAACTTTATTGAAATATGCAATATGGGTAATGGACTGATGGGCTATAGTTGGTGAGCCAATATATTGAAGCAGCGCACTTAAATCTGACACGTATACTCACACATAAAAAAGGACATACACAGGCGCTGGTAGCGGCTCTGTATGTCATTTTTTACGTGTGCGTATACGTGTCAGATTTCGGTGCGCTGCTTTAATGTCATGTAATGTCGGTGAATGAAAACTTTTTATGAAGATTTTAATATAAGAACGCATCCCTTGTGTAGCCACATCCACTTTTAGACGAAGCATCGTACAACACCGGCCAACACAAGCCTCGCACAACCATACACTGTCATTCCCATGACGGCACAGCACTCGTTAGAAAACTCCCAAAGACGGTGACGCCAGATTTCCATCTAGGCATGGAGGAAGAAAAACGTTAGGAGGGAGCATGCATCGCGCAACGCGATTGAAGCCAAACCTGGTGACCCACCACGTGATCACACGTCAAAGTGCGCGGATAGTTTTAGTGTTCCCGCTCTGCAGGCAGAGCCATGCACGGCAGGGAAGCTGAACAAGCGCGCACCGAATAATAACAACTGGCATACTGGGAACCAAACGTCTCAGCAAATCTCGAATCTTGCTCCGTGATCTCGACGCAACAGGTCATGTGTTCGGCCACCGCTGAGCAAATGTATGGACTTCACGGAGCGTTCGCTTGCCAAGGCTGGCTGCGTGACGTAATGCTACCGTCTAACTTTTTCCTTCTTCCATGCGTCTAGGTATTATATATATATATATATATATATATAGGGAGAAACTCTATGGCGGGCAGTATCGACGGCTGGTGACCTAGCGCACGGTGTTTACGCGGTCGGTATATATACCGCGGTGAAACCACAGCCGGCACAATCATTTGCGTGAGCCTGACTTAGTGCTTAGTGCTTCAGGCAAGTGCGTGTATGCACTTGCCTGACACTAAAATTTAATGTACGAGTTTGAGCGGCAAATCTAAACAAACTGCAGCTAAATACATTGTGAATACGTAGCGCACGAAGACTTCTCTATTCATCTAATACATCGAAATGCTGGCGTGACCGATAGGGAAGGTTAGTTGCAGGAACGGGCAGCGAAGTGCTGGCGTGACCGTCTATGACGCACGGTCACGCCAGCACTTCGCTGCCCGTCCCTGCAATTAACCTTCCCTATCGCCGCCATATCAGCGCCGACAGACAGAGACAAAATGGCCCCAGGCATTTGCAATGCCAGCCTTATTGCTTGTCGTCTGCTACCTACACTAATCGAAACTGCGGTGTAGAAAGTGTAGTTTTCATGCTACACTACTGCTAAAATAAAGGGCATTGTGTAGGTGGGCGGATCTGCACTTTTTATACACAAGTCAAGAAAAATGGCGACTGCCTACGTACGCTAGCCCTATTAAAAATAGCCCTATCATTTTACTACTCCACTCTAGTACGGTACGCGATGACGGTGACGAGCAAACGCTGTAATGATTGGGGGCTCAATCCCACCGTTCGTAACCAGTTGTCAAGATTGGAGTCTGGCATTAATTAGAAGGTAGCTGGCCCATGCTGTCGTCCAACTTATCCACGCTGAGGACGTTGTTGAAGGGAAGGACTGCTTCTCATCGAGAACAAGGAATATGAGTTTATTTACAGTATCTACATCAGGACGTTGCAGTTCATCAGTCTAGTATGACTGCGAGAGAAAGTACACTGAGCAGCCGCACAACAGCGGTTTATAAACACTCGGTCCTCCCTTGATCCCAAGGTGAGGGAAACGTTCGACCAGGCACTGTGGGCGAGCCGACCAGGCACCGTAGGCGGGAGGGCTTACACACACATTTCCGCACAGGTTCACGGTCCCCAACCGAGGTCAGGTGGTCTTCGCGGAACTCGGGGCTTACGTCAATAAAGGCGCATTTTATTCCCCCGAGCTGACCCCCGCAGCGCGCCCGCCGGTTGCCCATTGTCTTGCGTCTTGAACGGCGCGTTCAAGACGCAACGGCGAGGGCCTCGAACTACGTTTCCTCGCGGACTCCCTCGTTCACAGCAGACCAGGTTGGCGGTGGCGGGTTCAGGCACAAAGCCTGCTTCCTCACACTCATCTTGGCTCCAGCGACGGAGAGTCGAGGACGCGCGTATTGTTCTCCACACACAGTCGACTTAGTGACGCCGTGGCTAGAGGTTTGCGTTGGCGTTCCAGGAAAAGTTGACGCCCGCTGCCGCAACTGGCTGGCAAAATTTGCACTTCAGCGGGCCGTTCTTAACAACGCCAACTATAGACGCCGAGCCGACAACACGGCATGGGTGAACATATTTAGAGGAGCGCTCGCCCCTGTTGTCGGCTAAGTAAACAGTAAGGAACAGCTGAGAAAGAGTATAGTACTGCAAATAAAGGGAAGCCCCGCTGTATCATTCATGTAAACGTGGCTTATAGTTACTACACCGAAACATTTCTTGCTGTGATGTATCACCGACGCCGACGTCCGACTACCTGTTTGCACCAACGGCCTCCGGTCATACAGCCGTTTCGGGACTCCGACGCGGGTTGCGTTTCGCTCTAATAAAAATGCCTTGAGTGAACTCTGTCCCATAAGCTGCGTTTAGCAGATCTAAGACTGCGAGGCATGGGAAGGCAGGTGCTTGCTCAAGGAAAATATAGTTCGCATGTCTGCTCTTAAGCCGTATCTGCGCAGTCTTGCGCAACAACGGACACTGGAGGCATTGGTGGCAGATGACAAAGCGCGGACGGATACATTTTGATGTATTCGCCTTCCTCATTGGCAGAAGTGTCTGTAGCTTCCAGAGCTGCGCGGAGCTTCTAATACAGAGTAGTACAGCGACCGTGGTACAGTCTAGAACACCGCCTTATGTCTTGGCTACGACCATGGTGTAGCTACGACTACGCCTTCCGGCAAAAAAAAAAAAAAGAAAAGCCGACCGGATCATGGTGCAGGCGGACTTATTTTTGAACCTTCCGCAAGATATTAAATATGACCGTTAGCCACTTAGAACATCACGCGCAAGCAGTGCACCAATCACAGACGCTAATAAAATATAATAGAGAGAGTAAGCGCGAGAGTGAGGAGGACGGCGCAAAGAACAATTAGTGGTGCTACCTTAGAAACTTCTTTATCTAGGCACCTTAAGTGGAACGCGTGCGTGAGAGAGAAACCCGTCTGCATACGTGCCTCACACATAATGGGTCTCTGCGGCGGCAATATATACGGTGAGTCGCTACATTTCTCCAATCATAATCGCATTTACGCTGACATTCATCGTAAGATTTCTTCTTTCAGAATTTATTTTTTGTCTCACATTTACTGACATAATACCGGGCACCTTTTTCCCGGACAGCTCTCTGATTGCCTGTTATCGCGCCTTTGATACCCGACAGTACGCGAAAAACATGGCGCGCTTTCCAAATCACCGTGGGCTCGCGCAGGGGGCAACTTGCTGCAACGTGACCGTTTTATAGCGTAGCTCTTAGGCGCCCGATCCTGCGTAGAGCGGCGGCGTCCCTCGGCGTCCCTCGGCGTAACCGAGCGACCGAGAACAGCGAAGGATGAGAGAGCGAACGCGGAGCGCAGCGGGGGATGAAATACGGCGAGAGCAAAATGAGCGCAAGGAGGAAAGCGGAGGATAGTATGGCGAAAAGGCAAGGAGGAAAGCGGAGTGCCGGACGAGACATGCTTCACGACGGCGACCAGGCATGCGGCGAGCACGTCCACCTATACCATATATGGAAACAAAGCGCTGGCGTGGGCTTCGGACCCGCTGCGCACGCGCTAGTTCTCCTGCGCCGCTGCCGCTATAGAATGCGCTCCGCGCGAGCCACGCGTTCTTAACAATGAGCTACGCAACCGGTGGTAATGCTTCGTCTGCCGCTGCTGCTGTCGTTCAGAATCAAATTCTTAGCCACAATATATCGCGAATTCAAAACACCTAAACAGCTGCGCTCAAAATTCGCATTATGGAGTATCGTGATCGTCGGTGAAAATTTTTGGCCTGCATCCCTTTGTCGTAGGTCAAGCATGGTCTTGCGAAATAAAATAATTCTTGGGAACTGAACTCCTTCCTTAAAAGTTTAGTTACTGTCTAAAAGTAGCTGACTACAGGGGGTGCTACGCCGACAATACGACGGAAATACGTGTGGTTGCTGCTTTCCAAAAGCAGGTTTCTCTGGTTTACTTACATTATTCGAAGAAAGAGGGGTCAAAGTTTTGTTATCGATGGAAGACGCAGCACAGTGCGTAATCAAGCATATTAGTCCGTACCTAAGTCCACGCAGTTAACAAATTTTATTTGAACCACGTAAACATTCCAGGATGCGGTCTTGAGAAGAAACTTCAAATTCACAGCACACTAGTCTGGCTCCACTCGTCTCTCGCGAGGTTGCACTGCACACTTTCAAGTTCACACAGCTGTCAGCCAAAGAAAATGGAACACAAGAACATCGTGAAATATTGGCTAGGTATGCGCAAAAAGGCATTGTCCTTCCCTTTTCTCATTCAAAGGAAGCAGTAACAAGGCATAAAAAAAATGCTTATCTTCCTCCTTATCTGTTTCCTGGAAGGACCTTGGCACCGTAAATCAGTCCAAAGCACTCATCACGCTGCTTCAGCCGATATTCGAGGCACCATTAATGGGAGAGGGGACAGCACAGGAACGCATGAAGAGGTCCGATATGATCCACGGAAGAAGCAGCAAAAACGGGATCACAAAGAACGGACTTGAAGTTCATGCGCAGCGATCGGCAGTGTGGTGCGCCATGTTGAAAGTAGGAAACTGTCGCGGGTCGTCCGTGTAGTTGACTGGTCGAAGGCAGCCGCCGGCGCCAGTCTGCGTGCTAGCCATCTCAAATTTTGACCCTGGAACAGCGTCAGGCTCATATACCGCCCCAGGTTCAAGCTGCGACCGCGATGCCGGCCCCGTACCAAACATTGTGTCATGCTGACACTCGCCTTCGGTGAAGATGTTCGGGAAAACCAGTTGCTCACCCGGTGGTCGTCGGTCAGTCATGGTGCAATATATGGCTGCAGTAGACACGTACTCCTTGAAGTGGTGCGACGTTGGCACTGGGTCTTGCTTGGCAGCGGCAGCCTGGATGCCGACAATGGAACACACGCGGAACGGAAGCAACGCGGCTGCGCGTGCCGTCAGTTGCACGCTTCTTCGAATAAGCTCCACGTGCTCGTGCCACCACCAGGCTTCGACCGAAGCTCGTTCGCCACGGGCCTAGCAAAAGAAATCAAAGAAATAAACAAAAACCGTTGCCCCTCTCGCTCGTTCCTAGCCACAAAGTAAATGCATAGAATAGAGTTTCATACAATAATTAACTCTGGCGTTAGAGTCTTTCGAAGTTGTAAGCGGGCTCACAGAATAAAGAACCAAGGAAGCTGATTCAGCTTGCATGAGAATGATGGATTCGCCTAAACTTCGTCCTTTTAAGGCTTCAAACGGCTTCTTCACTTCGTAAACACATCATTGCAAATTAGGTTCTCTGTCATAAATAATTCAATAAATACAATTAATATCGCCAGAAGACAGGATGCGAACACACGACGGCAAATTACACAAGCCCGATATTGAAACAATTACGCCAAGGACGCATGTATCGACAGGCGGCATAGGACGAGACGTTCATTGAAGGATCGCCAGCCGTTGGTGCGCAGGCGCGAGTACGAGCGTGTGTGAGAGAAAATCTGCGGGCTTTTGCTCCTTGAATATATGAGTCTGCCTAGGCACTACGGAGGAAGTCTCTTAGCGCGTGTTGTATGCGATTGTCCCCTAGACATGCGTGCATTGCGGAGTGGGGTCGAGTTTACGCTCCGACGCTGGCTGCCCGCGCGGTGAGGCAGTGGGCACGGAGGCCCCATTCGGTGATCGCTGTGTTTGAAGGTACGTCGGACAGACTTTCTCACGCTTGCGGCGCTGGTGCTGAGTCAGTCATGCAGCATTAAACCTTTCTTACCCCTCGCGGTGCTCTTTCTTAAAAAAACAAAAACAAAAGAGGAACAGATTTTTCCGGGGGAGCAGTAGGGGCCGTATAGTAGAGGCCCGGTGGTGCAGTATCTTCGCTCCTGGTAGGCTTTTCGTATGCTGCTGTCCGCGACTTTTCAGGAGCATTTTTGAGTTGTCCTCTTTGAGTGAAATAAACGCACAGCGTCTTAGCAACTGCGATTGAACGCCACTGTCTGGGGTCACGTCGTGAGGATTACTGGCTCTGCGTCTAGCCCACGTTAGGTTAGGTTAGCTGAGGTTTAGATTAGATTTAGGTTACCTTAGGTTAGGTTACGTTAGCGTAAAATGCGGAAGGGTGGCGCGGCGTATTCTGACGGTGGTTACGCCGTGCGGATTTCTGTCTGCGTCTCGGCCACGTTGGGTTAGGTTAACGTTAGGTTAGGTTAGGTTCGCGCAAAGGCTCGGGGTGTTAAGCTGGCGAAGCCTCTTGCAAAATACAATATAGAGCCCTTGAACGATGGCAGCATAACATACCTGAAAAATCCGAAGACTGTTAGCTGCATTGACGTCACATTTGCATCAAGTTAAGTGGCCCCTATGTTCGGATGGTGTACATATCTCGAGACTCGAGGTAGTGATCACTACCCGATCCTAATCTCTGCCCTTCATTTTCGGACGTCGCCCAGAAAAGTGAAACTAAAGTCGGTAGACTGGGAAGCTTACACAGCAGCCGTAGACAAAGGGATCACAGCCTCGACTACGAATGCAGAATTAATACCGACAATAGCTCATTACCTCAAACAAAGTACCCGCTCTGCCACTAAGCATTGTAATGTACCAACTAACGACGAGGAATTCGAAAGGTTTTGTGCCATTCGAAGGCGTGCCGTAAGGAAGGCTCTACGTTTACTAAGAATATCGAAGACCTCAGGCGTTGTCGATGGGCACAAAGACATATACGACGTTACCTCCCCAAACTGAACTGAAATAGGTGGAGGGACTTTTGTGGGACACTGGAAATACGACAGCCGCTGAGCAAAATCTGGCGAGTCGTCAGAGGCATTCGCAAAGAGCCGCAACAGCTTTATCCCTTTATCGTCCTCTCATTACATGAGCGCGCATCCCTGAAAGAGGTGGCAGAGCAGTACTGCAGGCTCCTTTCCAACGGGGCACACCCTTCTCGGCAAATTGCAAGTCATGAGCCTAGTCCACCTCGAGCTACCCTTCCTGACTTAGAATTACCATTCACAATCGAAGAGCTCACGGCAGCAATCGGCGGCATAAACAAGTGATCATCACCTGGCCATGACGGTGTGAGTTATGAAGCGCTCGTAAATCTATGCCACACATCTCGCCTACGCCTTCTGGATTACTACAACGCCTCATGGGGGGAGGGGAGGGGGGATAACTGGGGAGGTTCCTACGGAATGGAAGCTTGCGAAAGTTATTCCTATATTGAAGCCAGGAAAGCAGCCGACAAATTACGCCTCCTTCAGACCCATATCTCTGCTTAAGCTGCGTAGGAAAGCTATTCGAAAGAATGATTCACAAACGAATAAGTTTGCTCCTGGAAACTACAAAAGTTTACCCGGAGGAAATGAATGGCTTCCGACAAAATAGGTCCACAATTGATAATGTCATTGCCTTGGTTTAATCAATTGAAGAGGAATTGGTCTGTGGAAACACACCTACTGCATTATTTTTGGACATTTAAGGCAGCATATTGTCACGTGGTAGTGATGGTGAAGAAAGCAGCCAAACTGGGAAAGACGAAACTAGCGTTTTATTGGGCGAACTTGTGCCCTCAAAACAGGCTACACTCAAAGAACGTCGACAGCGGCAAACGAAGTCGGCGATCGTCGAAAATCTGATCAGCGGGTCAAGTGCGTCGGCTTTTCTACATCAGTCGTCGAATGTTACAGAGTAATCGCTGGGACCCACGTGTCTTCCACAAAGTTCTACATTATTCACGTCGCGCACACATGCAATGAGATTACACAAGGTTCGGTCACAGACAGCGGATGGAAGCATCGATAACATTCAAGAAACTTCCGATACATGCAGGCACGCCCTGCGCTGTGCGATAACATTTGTTAGGCGGTGAAACGTGTCGCCCGATAGAGACAAACAAGTACACGTGTCAATACCCCCCTCTTAAAAGGCATCGACTCGATGCTGCAAACGAAAGTAATAAAGAAAAACACTCGCAGCAACGAGAACAACAAAATAAGGAAGTTCGTCAGCGTCCGTAAAATGCTTTAAGATGCACCACGTGGACCACTTCAGATCGTGCGCGGCGCTGCTGTGAATGCAAAATGCCGTTTGGCACGACCTCATAGTCCAGTGCGTCAATACGACGAATGACCTTGTGTATATATATATATATATATATATATATATATATATATATATATATATATATATATATATATATATATATATATGTATATATATATAGGGCCCGAAATAGCGTCGCAATAGTTTCTCACTCAGTCCTCGTCGGCGTATCGGGGTCCAAACCCAAACACGGTCGCCGGGCTGGTACTCGACGAAGCGTCGTCGGAGGTTGTAGTGTCGGCTGTCGGTACGCTGCTGGTTCTTGATCCGTAGGCGGGCGAGCTGTCGGGCTTCTTCGGCGCGTTGGAGATAGGTAGCGACGTCAAGATTCTCTTCGTCAGTGACGTGCGGCAGCATGGCGTCGAGCGTCGTCGTCGGGTTCCTGCCGTAAACCAGCTTAAACGGCGTGATCTGTGTTGTTTCTTGCATCGCCGTGTTGTAAGCGAATGTTACGTACGGCAGGACGGCATCCCAGGTCTTGTGTTCGACGTCGACGTACATTGCTAGCATGTCAGCGAGGGTCTTATTCAGGCGCTCCGCAAGACCATTCGTCTGTGGGTGGTAGGCAGTTGTCCTCCTGTGCCTTGTCTGACTGTACTGCAGAATGGCTTGGATGAGCTCCGCTGTAAAGGCCGTTCCTCTGTCGGTGATGAGGACCTCTGGGGCGCCATGTCGCGCAGCAGGATTTCTCAATGAAAAATTTCGCCACTTCGGCTGCGGTACCTTTCGGCAGAGCTTTTGTTTCAGCGAAGCGGGTGAGGTAGTCCGTCGCCACTACGATCCACTTACCTCCGGATGTTGACGTCGGAAAGGGTCCCAAGTCCATCGCGATCTGCTGAAACGGTCGGCAAGGAGGCTCGATTGGCTGTAGTAATCCTGCTGGCCTTGTCGGTGGTGTCTTGCGTAGCTGACAGTCTCGGCATGTCTTGACGTAACAGGCGACGTCGGCGGTCAGACGCGGCCAGTAATACCTTTCCTGTATCCTCGACAGCAATCGCGAGAATCCGAGATGCCCAGCGCTTGGATCGTCATGAAGGGCGTGCAGTACTTCTGGCCGCAGCGCTGACGAAACAACAAGAAGGTAGCTGGCGCGGACTAGTGAGAAGTTCTTTACGAGCAGGTTGTTTTGTAACGTAAACGAACACAATCCGTGCTTAAATTCCCTAGGTACTACGTCGGTGATCCCATCCAAATACTCGACGAGGCATTTTAGCTCCGAGTCTGCTCGTTGCTGTTTAGTGAAGTCTTCCGCGCTTATTCATCCTCGTCTTCTTGCGGCGGGGGATCGATGGGGGCGCGTGATAGATTACCGTGAGGTCATATTCTTGCAGTCTGAGGCTCCACCTCGCCAGCCGTCCTGAAGGGTCCTTTAAGTTAGCTAGCCAACACAACGCGTGATGGTCGCTGACGACTTTGAATGACCTGCCATATAGGAAAGGGCGGAATTTTGCTGTAGCCCAAATGATGGCGAGGCATTCCTTTTCAGTCGTAGAATAATTGCCTTCCGCTTTTGACAGCGACCGGCTAGCATAAGATATCACCCGTTCATGTCCGTCTTTCTTCTGGACTAGGACGGCACCGAGGCCTAGGCTACGGGCGTCAGTGTGGATTCCGGTATCGGCGTCTTCGTCGAAATGTGCAAGTACCGGCGGCGACTGCATGCGTCGTTTTAGTTCTTGAAATACGACGGCCTGCGGCGTTTGCCACTTGAACTCGACATCAGATTTGGCTAGATGCGTTAGCGGCTCAGCGCTGCGTGAAAAGTCCTGGATAAAGCGTCTCTAGTAGGCACACATGCCAAGGAATGTCCGGACTGTACGCACTGCCATCTTGTGGATAGGCTGCGGGAACTGTGCGATGGCAGCTGTTTTCTGCGGGTCGGGCCGTACTCCGGATTTGCTGATGACGTGGCCTAGGAACAGAAGCTCATCGTAAGCGAAGCGGAATTTTTCCGGCTTCAGAGTGAGCCCTGATGATTTGATGGCCTCTAGTACTGTCGCAAGCCGCCTAAGGTGATCGTCGAAATTTCCGCCGAAGACGACGACATCATCCAAGTAAACAAGACACGTCTGCCACTTCAATCCTGCTAACACCGTGTTCATGACGCGCTGGAACGTTGCAGGCGCCGAGCACAGTCCGAATGGCATGGCCTCTACGAGTACATGACTGTACTCGTAGAGGCCATCCGGCGTGATGAAGGCGGTCTTTTCGCGATCTCTCTCGTCGACTTCTATTTGCCAGTAGCCAGACTTGAGGTCCATAGGCGAGAAGTATTTAGCGTTGCAGAGCTGATCCAACGCATCGTCTATCTATGGAAGGGGGTATACGTCTTTCTTCGAGATCTTGTTCAGTCGACGATCATCGACGCAGACACGTAGGGCCCCGTCCTTTTTCTTCACCAGGACAAAACGAGATACCCACGGGCTTTTCGACGGCTGGACAGGGGCGTAGCCAGGGGGGGGGGGGGGCTTATGAGGCTTCAGCCCCCCCCCGAAATTTTTTCGTGGTGTCCATGCATCGCCTACGAAAGCTACCCTCGGCACCGGAAATAATTCTGGATTTTATCTAGAATGTCTTCTTCACGCTCGAAAAGACATTTCACCGCAAACATTGCGAACTGGGGCTGGATTTCACGGTTCGTCCATGTACCGGGAGTCACATAACGCAAGCAGTCCCATCCGAGCACGAAGTTTCAAGGGCGTTTTGATGGCGAAAGGCCTACCCGCGGCATCTCGCGGAGGCCGCGGAATCTACGGAGCGCATGGATTTCAATTCCGAAACTTTATGGGTATAAAGTTCCCATAAACTTTTGATGTGAAAGGTGCATTGACATTTCCAACGTTGTGCTTTAGATTTTCAGTTGCGGAGCTTTGTGGGATTAATGCTGTTATAAACATTTGACGCTAAAGGTACACTGATTTTCTAAAGTCTTACATCGGAACGTACAACGAGCCAAGCCAAATCAACACACTATCAGACAAGTCGACAAAGCACACAGCGAGGTCCGATAAGACGAAGCGTTGTGGTGGTTCTTTTGTGGCGTCATTTCACATAAAAAAATATAAACACTTTTTTTTCACCTACGCCATAGCATCCATGTCAAGACACTAAAGCCAGCCAAGGTAATTACGTCCTTATTTATTTTTTCTACTTTGACTTTTATTCGTAAGGACACATTGAGCCTCTTCAATTTTTTTGTTGTCGCTGCCCTAACCGTGGGCTGCCAGAGCTAGCCAGAGCGCATACGTTTTTCTTGTGTTACTCCGACCACCGCGCGGCGCACTTTGGTGCGCGTTCGGTTTGTTCTGGCGGAGTGGATTTTCGCCTGGCAGAGTTTTCGACGCTTTTTGGCTAGCAGACAACAAAAAGAAACAATGGTCGCTCGCCGCTGTCACTATGGGGACTCGACGGATTGCACCGCGCTCGCTTGAGCGCAACCTCTCCGGAAAATTTTGTCTCGCCCGTGTAGGATGCCGAGCAGTATGCGTATGGTTCTTTGTAGACCAAGCGTTTCACGTTTTCTTCGATATTCTTTCGGTAGTCCCATCACGTGCCCAAAGTAAGCATTCGAGTGTGACCAACATGCTTTCCTTTGCGTTTTCTCATTCCCGTGACCCCGCCCCACAATAGAAAACAAGACATTGTTGCGGGGCAGAAAATTGTCGCATGGCGAAAGTTCGATTTTCTTACCTCTTATTTTGCGGAAAGTTTTGTGCCACGGGACGCTTCACTTGTCGGCTACTCTTATATTATTGCGATAGCAATTATGTGGACACTCCAGGCGCATTACTGCCGTTGCCATCGCCGTCGCCCTCATGTTTTGTATAAAGTCCGAGGGCGATAACATCGTGACCGAGCGCCGCATGCTGTATGTGCGAGTGAAAGCTTAGGGGGGTGGGGGTGGAATGGGTGAGCTGACGATGGTGACTCAATCTTGGGTGTGCAAAGGAGAAAAGCGGGGAGCAAGCGCGCCGCCTTCCTTCGCGCGCGATACATCAGGGGGAGTGAAGGGAGGAGGGTCGGGCCTTAGGACTCTGTGATCTGTGATTGTGCAAGATGTTTGTTTGCCTTGTTTGACGAATTATATACCGTGACGTTTTCTTAGATACGTAGATTTATTGGAGACTTATATATGTATTTAAATATATTGTTGCGAGGTTTTGTGTATACGTGCAGTGAACTTTGTTTACAGTGATACTTTTTTGGCCTTTATCAAGCCGTATCTTCGCATTTGCGTATTCCATTGTAGCTTCGTATTCCTAATGTAGGAGGGCGAGTCAAATGAAAGTGAGCCAACCCACTCCGCGCAATAATGGTTTGGTTCATTATCTGTGAGGCATGCGCGTAACACACAGGCATCTCTCATTTACAAAAGGGACAAGCAGGTGTGAGGATAAATGCTCTTTAATGTTTCATACACTGGGTTAAACATGGTTGCATGACATAATGGACACTCCAAAAGTTTAACAGCGTGGTGCCATGAAGTTTTTGACAGCTGAAGGCATTTTACAAAAAGAAATTAGTCGCCGCATGGCTGCCGTGTACGTTGAACATTGCATTTCATTGACCACTGTGAAGCATTGGAGCAAACGGTTCAAAGAAGGACGTGAAAGTTACAAAGATGGTCCAAGACCGGGCCAAAGCCATCCTGCAATCACCCTTAACAAA
Organism: Dermacentor variabilis; assembly: GCF_050947875.1. Classification (NCBI taxonomy): domain Eukaryota; kingdom Metazoa; phylum Arthropoda; class Arachnida; order Ixodida; family Ixodidae; genus Dermacentor; species Dermacentor variabilis. The sequence continues at coordinate 285,171,277 of NC_134568.1, forward strand.
ATTGCAAAGGTTGATGAGCTGTTGAGACAAGAACGGAGGATAAGCATCAATGAACTGGCAGAACGTGTGAACATCAGTCACGGTCGGGATCACACCATAATTCATAAACATCTCGGTTATCGGCTCTTGTGTGCGCAATGGACGCCCAAGATTTTGAACCACCGCCAGATGACGGAGCTTCCTTGACTCATCTGATCCGGTATCAGAATGAGGGTGACGACTTGTCTGCAATTGTGATCAGGGACGAACCATGGTGCCACTATTACGAGCCTGGGACACGACGGCTAAGCTTACAGTGAAAACATTCGAATTCATCACGCCCAAAGAAAGCAAAGGCCGTCATTTCCGCCGGAAAGGTGGTGTTGACTTTTTTTTTTCGATCGTCAGGGGCCATTACTGAGAGAATTTGCTAACTCTTGAGAGACTATCAATTTTTTCGGATATTGTGAAACGCTGGAACGGCTGCGTGTCGCAATCAAGAACAAACGACAGGGAAAATTGACGAATGGGGTCATCTTGTTCCACGACAATGCCCGTCCCTACGTCGCTGATGTGGTTAATACAAAACTGGCAAAGTTCAAGTGGAAAACGCTGAAACATCCGTCATACCGCCCAGACTTGTCGCCTTGCGACTTCCACATTTTGGGGCAACCAAAAAAAAAACGGCTCAAGGGAACCAGATTCATGTCGGACGATAACGTGAAAGAGTCAGTTGCTGACTTTTTGAAACAGAAACCCAAGGACTTTTATGAGACGGGAATCACGCGACTCGTTAGTCAATGGGACAAATGCCTAAATGTTCATGGAGACTACTTTAGATAAAGTACCCCATTTCTCATATATTCGTATTGGCTCACTTTCATTTGACTCGCCCTCGTATGTTTTGCAGAACTGCTTTTTATACGTTCTCTCTGTTGAGACTATAATTTCGGTGCATTTACTCACAATACACGACCGGTGACAGCTGCTCCTGCTTAATACATTGGAACAAATGAGAGCGTCATCGAGATTTTTCACTGGCCGTTGAATATGCACAAGAATGTAAACACAGTTCTTGAATGACAAAGTTTCATTAACATATTTGCCTTAAACTTGTAAATTTCATGGCCTTTACATTTTTCATATCAGCGGCATGCACTACTTTGCTGGTTTCGGACTGATACAATTCTAAAGTTCGTGTGATATTTTCTTTACTTATTAAATACACAAAAAACATGGAATCATTTATATCAGTTATTTTGTGCACAATTTTTGGCACATACTAGTATGTTTTATGAAAAATACATATTTTACTTGTTTTGACAGTGCGTAACATTCAAGAATTCGTTTGCAACATCTTTGGCAATGGCAATGCAATTATTATTCATGTATTTCATCCCTTGACAAATTCTTTAAGAGGAAGCGTTAGCTCGGGCCCAACTCCGACGCGGCTTATTCATATACAGGTAAAACGCAGAAACGCTTTTCTGTGATAACCCCTGGATCGCTTTTAATGAAATTTGTTGTATTTGAGAGAGAAAGGTAAATTCTAGTGTCTATTGGAAGCGGAATTACGAATTAGGGTTTGAACATTGTCTAAAATATTTCGAAAAATTAGAAAGTTCAAGAAAATATAAGCACGACGTTTACAAACTAATGGCGTTGCATCAAGAACAGATATCGCTGTTCTGTAAACGGCATCTAGTATAACAGTCAAAGCGGACAAACTTGGTATGTCAATTTGTAGCTTATGTGAATTGGTCATGTTGTGTACAAGGATTCTGCAAAAGCCGTATTTGCACAATAGTAATATTTTTTTAGATTCATGTGTAACAATCAATTTTGTTCGCTTTAGATGTATTATTAGGTGCAATTCACAGAATTGTGATGCCAATTTTCATTGTTGAGTTACAGACTTATAAACTAGATAGTTTCGTTTTCTGAAATTTTGCGATTTTGGCCAATTTTTGATAAAGAATTGACAACCCTAATGAAAAATCCGAAACCAGCAGCCACTAGAATTTCAGTTTTTCCTTTAAATGCAACAAACTTCGTCAAAATTGGTGCACTGGTTGCCGAGAAAAACGAATTCCCCTTCTACATGTATTTAGGTAGGAGCACCTGAGCTAAAGCTTCCTCTTAAGGAGGAGGCCGAGCTGCAGGGTGCAGGGTGCGTCCGCACCAGCTCTGCGTACGCAGGAAACCCGCGGAGGTGACAGTGCGCATGCGAATTAGGCAGGTGCACGCACGGTCTCTTGCATGCGCCCGCAGCTTTTAAAAAGCTACGCAGCGTCCGCTGCAGGCTCTGCGGGCTTTGCGGGCTTTGCGGGACGTTCTCGCGTGTTCTCGAGTGTCCACGAGAGCGCATTTTTCGATATGGTTCTTGTCGACGATACGACTGTAGCTTGTGATTTGACTTCGTGGTGGCTGATAATAGCTACACAGTTTCAGAAGCTGGCACTGAGTAACACAGCCGGCTCCTGCGCGTGCAAGTCAGCAATCCTCTTCTCAACTTCTGCGACCGGACAACTATTGCCGTTTCGGGCGTGTGCGCTTCGCTACGTGCGCACAACCTCGCGCGTTGCATACATGATTGGATACCGACGCACAACAAACTTTCTAATAACCGGCTTCTGCCTGGGAAGACGCGCTATCACGTGACGCTGACGTAATCGCTTGCACCCACCTTCTCGTCACCCTTAACATATTCTCCCTCACCCCTTGATCTATTTTTCTCCTCTTTGCCTCCACGCACGCCCTCCTCTCCCCCTCCTCCTTTATCCCTTCACCTGTTTTCTAGTATAACCTACACCACCAATCGAGCACCCTTGAATTATCAGTGTAAAGCTGTCCTATTAAATTCTTGCGGCAGCAGGTTAATTGCGGATTAGTATGCAATGGCCACCGTTTATTAGATTTAAGAGCTCAGTGCTGTTACGTCTTAACACGGCCAAGGGCATTAATTAGACTTTTGCCACGAGGCAACCCCATCCATCCATCCACGCATACACAGAAATCAACGCAGCGTTGACACCGACTGCCGACAGCTCCACAAGAAGCTCCCATACCACCACGTGGCAGCCTGAACTAATGATGAAAAAGGTCAACGTCAGATGCTACCGAAGAACGGCGCCGACCTTGGACTCCCAGCGTGCTATCCTGTCACACATTCCATACCACCGGGAGGTAGGAATGATGCTAAGGTAGGAGTGCAGCTAAGGTAGGAAGGCTGCTAAGGTAGGAATGATGCGGAGGTACGAGGGCTGCTAAGGTAGGATTGCATCGGAGGTGAGAGTGCTGCTGAACGATGCGATATCCTGGGCGGGGTATTGCAACCGATTCGATTATTGTGATTGGCCGCGATACAGTCATCAGATTCCCTAGTCGAATGGCCAAGGGAAGACGAAGGTTTAAAAGCGGATACCTTTCGTGCAGTGGGGCGACGTGTCCTGGTGGGAACTCAGACGTTTAACATGCACCTGCGTGGAGTGGTCTTCCGTAACTGGAGCCGTGTAACTAATATCAAATAGACCCTTTTTCTTTCATTCCTACTATACTGGACGTACTCTTCGATGGGCTTGGCGGATTCCTTGCCCTAACGCCACCTCTAGCCGCAACAGTGCGTTTTATGCGCCCTTTAAAAGGTCCCTATAGTTTGGACATTGCTAACAGACAAGAAAGATAACGCGGGGACCATCGTGCTAAAGTACTGCACCAATGAATAAGTACTCCCTGAGAACACGTGAAAATTGAGCAATTCCGCACGCCATTGTTCTCGAAGGAGCCATAGCGCCCGCCAATGAGATGACTTTGCGCGTATGACGCTACGTGTGACGCTTGTGCCCGTATATATAGCCTGGAGCAACGCGCACTGCGGATTTCTGTAAACGCAGGGCGTTGAAGACCGCTTCTCCCAAAAACGCAAGGAGTGTAAAAGAACAAAAACGAAGCGACACGACAGTGACGGTGAAGCGCAGGTCGTGACCCTCATCACATGGACCTTCATCCCCGCGATGCGAGTGAAGCAGGAGAGTAAAGTAGCTGGCTTCCTCGCGCCTTCACCTCGCAACGTTTCATTAGCTTCTGTCCCGGCTACTACTAAACGCAGTGTTTTAAATATTCTTGCAGTATAGCGCTCTCTGGACGGCGCCTTACAAGTATAACCAAAATTTTTGACAGCGCCCTGGTGACATGTCCGTTAAAAAAAAAAAAAAAAAACTCCATAACGGCGATGCTTGAGCAAGGCACGAGGTGTATACCACAAAGAAATGGGATGTGCGAAGATTTGTTCGCATAATAGCAAGAAAAAAAAAAACGGATGACGGGCGTTTTTAAGGTAAAAGAGCCACACTGCCAACTGTCACACCAACAAATGCACAAGACTGAGGCCTCCTTTCCCAAGTGGAAGGAAAAGGTTGACCATTCTTATTGCTTCCCGTGGCGAACGAGAAATGAAACATGCCTGTATTCTCTAAAATGCTTGGACATATATGCGTTATCAGTGTGAAACCTGTAAAACATAAAGAAGTTAAAATGGCAACAGTACACTGAATGTCTTAGCTCTCGCAAAAATGAAGTCACATATCTGGCAGGATGACGGTTTTCGGTGAACGGCGGTTAGCGGCCATGTCAAATGAGGGCCACTATTACGGAAGTTATCGAGAGATACAGCAAGGTATCTCAACGTTGACTAATTGCAATGAATATTAGAAAATTTTGACGGAGGTATGTATAGCTTACATGCACAGCCAAAGCCCTTCTTACAATATTGACACTAACCCCTGCAGACTCGTAACTGTACGCGACTGTCTCGTTAACACTGGGTCTATATCGATGCAAAAGAAAGCAATGTCTGCATAAGCTACGACACTATAGCTAAAGCATGAGCTAAAACATCAATTTAGATTTAGCTTATGTACACGTCTCAATTCTTGTATCGCATCAAAAGGCGAACGTCCCCGCATTGTAGTTTCTGTGAAAACTCCAACCCCTCAGTGGAGTATATAATCATAGAATGTACTCAATATGACCAGCAGCGGGTTCTCCTGTTTGATCGTTTGGTCACACTTGACAGACGTCCTCTCGCATTCAGAAAGTGCTTGGACCGTGGTCATGTACTGGTAAGAAGACGCGTGCTATAAGTGCCTTTTGCGATTTTATTGCGATAGCAATTATATGGACACTCCAAGAGCATTTTTTACATCGCCGTCGGAGTCGCCGTGATGTTCCGTATAAAGTCGAAGGGCGATAACACCGTCGCCGCGCGTCGTATGCTGCGTGCGCGAGTGAAAGCACGCGAGGGAAGCCGACGATCGTGGCTCAATCTGGCGCGCGCGAAGGAGAAAGCGGAGAGCAAACCCGCCGTCGTCCATCGCTCGAAAGGCCGTGGGGATGGATGGGAGGGAGGGGGCGACGTTGTGCCCCGGCAGCAACTGCGCATTAAGCGACCGGGCACAAGGGGAACTGACGATCGCGGCTCAATCTCGCGCGCCATGCATGGAGGCAGCGCGGGAAGGAGGGCGGACGACTTGACTCCGCCAACGAGTGCGTATAGTTCGCACGGCCGAGCGCGGCGTATCGTGAAAGGGATCTGCAGACTAAAGCCGACGGCTCATACCTTTGTGCGCGCTGTGTTTTGTTCTAGCCGCTCTCGCGTTGAAGCGACACACGGCACGAAGGTCACTTCGCCCGCTGCTGCTGCCGCGCTTGCTCACACCAGCGCTTTGACAGCGAGTGTTCGCACTCATGGAGTGTGATGTGTTCATGTTTGCTTCAGCGCGCTGACACCATGCTTGTTAATTCAGTATAGTAAGAGAATGTTTGCAGGTTTATACGGCCGATAAAACTACTATTCGTACTTCGTATATAGCTGTCTGCCAATTTACTATCGCAATCGATGCTTCGCCTTTCGGGTGCAACTGCGACTTTTTTTTTTTAATTGAGACTAATCTTTTTGAATGCCGGGGTAGGCTGGAGAAAAGTCAGTGGGGATATGGCGTAGGCTCTAGGAATAGCAGGGGAGAGTTATTAGTAGAGTTTGCAGAACAGAATAATATGCGGATGATGAATACCTTCTTCCGCAAGCGGGATAGCCGAAAGTGGACGCGGAGGAGCCCGAATGGCGATACTAGAAATCAAATAGACTTTATACTCTGCGCTAACCCTGGCATCATACAAGATCTGGACGTGCTCGGCAAGGTGCGCTGCAGTGACCATAGGATGGTAAGAACTAGAATTAGCCTAGACTTGAGGAAGGAAAGGAAGAAACCGGTACATAATAAGCCGATCAATGACTTAGCGGTAAGAGGGAAAACAGAGGAATTCCGGATCAAGCTAGAGAACAGGTATTCGGCCTTAACTCAGGAAGAGGACCTTAGCGTTGAATATATGAACGACAATCTTATGGGCATCATTAAAGAATGTGCAATAGAAGTCGGTGGTAATTCCGTTAGACAGGATGCCAGTAAGCTATCGCAGGAGACGAAAGATCTGATCAAGAAACGCCAATGTATGAAAGCCTCTAACCCTACAACTAGAATAGAACTGACAGAACTTTCCAAGTTAATCAACAAGCGTAAGACAGCTGACATAAGGAAGCAAAATATGGATAGAATTGAACATGCCCTCAGGAACGGAGGAAGCCTAAAAGCAGTGAAGAAACTAGGAATAGGCAAGAATCAAATGTATGCGTTAAGAGAAAAAGCCGGCAATATCATTACTAATATGGATGAGGTCGTTCAAGTGGCTGAGGAGTTCTATAGAGATTTATACAGTACCAATGGCACCCACGGCGATAATGGAAGAGGGAATAGTCTAGAGGAATTTGACATCCCACAAGTAACGCCGGAAGAAGTAAAGAAAGCCTTGGGAGCTATGCAAAGGGGGAAGGCAGCTGGGGAGGATCAGGTAACAGCAGATTTGTTGAAGGATGGTGGGCAGATTGTTCTAGAAATACTGGCCACCCTGTGTACGCAATGCCTCATGACTGAGCGCACCGGAATCTTGGAAGAACGCTAACACAATCCTAATCCACAAGAAAGGGGACGTCAAAGACTTGAAAAATTATAGACCGATCAGCTTACTGCCCATTGCCTACAAAGTATTTACTAAGGTAATTGCAAATATAATCAGGAACACCTTAGACTTCCGTCAACCAAAGGACCAGGCAGGATTCCGTATAGGCTACTCAACAATAGACCATATTCACACTATCAATCAGGTGATAGAGAAATGTGCGGAATATAACCAACCCTTATATATAGCTTTCATTGATTACGAGAAAGCGTTTGATTCAGTCGAAACCTCAGCAGTCATGGAGGCATTGCGGAATCAGTGTGTAGACGAGCCGTATGTAACCATACTGATATATATATATAGCGCCTCCACAGCCACCGTGGTCCTCCATAAAGAAAGCACCAAATCGCAATAAAGAAAGGCGTCAGGCAGGGAGATACGATCTCTCCAATGCTATTCACAGCGTGTTTACAGGAGGTATTCAGAGACCTGGATTGGGAAGAATTGGGGATAAGAGTTAATGGAGAATGCCTTAGTAACTTGCGATTCGCTGATGATGTTGCCTTGCTTAGTAACTCAGGCGAGCAACTGCAATGCATGCTCACTGGCCTGGAGAGGCAAAGCAGAAGGGTGGGTCTAAAAATTAACCTGCAGAAAACTAAAGTAATGGTTAACAGTTTTGGAAGAGAACAGCAATTTACAATAGGTAGCGAGGCACTGGAAGTGGTAAGAGAATACATCTACTTAGGACAGGTAGTGACTGCGGATCCGGATCATGAGACTGAAATAACCAGAAGAATAAGAATAGGCTGGAGTGCATTTGGCAGGCATTCTCAGATCATGAACAGCAGGTTGCCATTATCACTCAAGGGAAAAGTGTGTAACAGCTGTGTCTTACCAGTATGTACGGAGCAGAAACCTGGCGGCTTTCGAAAAGGGTTCGAAAAGGACGACGCGACGAGTTATGGAATGAAGATTGATAGGTGTAACGTTAAGGAATAAGAAAAGAGCAGATTGGGTGAGGGAAGAAACGCGAGTTAATGACATCTTAGTTGAAATCAAGAAAAAGAAATGGGGGGGGGGGCATCGGCAGGACTTGTAATGAGGAGGCAAGATAACCGATGGTAATTGAGGGTTACGGACTGGATTCCAAGGGAAGGGAAGCGTAGCAGGGGGCGGCAGAAAGTTAGGTGGGCGGATGAGATTAAGAAGTTTGCAGGGACAACAGGGCCACAATTAGTACATGACTGGGGTAGTTCGAGAATTATGGGAGAGGCCTTTGCCCTGCAGTCGCTGATGATGATGATGAATCTTTTTGACGGCCAATAAGTGACAATACTATTTTGTCTTTTGCATTGTGGTTCTTCTTTAACGAGCTGATCTCGTGGTGGCATATTTGAAGAAACTTGTGTGGACTCCTTCACTCCTGTGACCAACATATAGTTACTGGACTGTGCCTTTTTGTGCTGGTTCCCGTAGACGAGACAATCTTTGTGCGTCTGCGTTCGTGTGTGTATCGTCTCTTTTGAAAATGTCTACCTTTTTCTTTTTTATTTTCTTTGCGTAACGAATCTGGGATTTCGGTATAGCCGGCTCTGATGTGCCTACCTTCTTATGCTTCTACATCTAAATAAAAAACAACATCAATTTCCTCAGATACAATACTGTGTGCGCTTTGCGCTATAGCGAACAGACGCATTTGCATTTGACGGTGACAAATGCCGACGATATTCTGTTGCTGCTTGCCGCTGCCGTCGTCGTTGTTGTTTCAATACGATTTTATCTTATTTCCCTCCAAGAGTGGCGCATACCCACTATATGGGAGGTCGACCAATAATTATATCGTTAGGGTACCTCAATGACAGCACCTCCGCGACGGTATCATGGAGGCCTGTTGCTTGGTACTCGCTAAAAGTCACCTCGCGGAAGCTAACCAGGCGTGTCTCGCACGTCGTCCTTGAAATGGGTGCCGCTGCGGACATCCATACGCCTGTTTTGCTGCATGTTTCTTTACATGGTGGGGGAACCTCTTAGGGTTTGCCTGTAGTTCGCGGGAATTCTGCCTGCGGCAAATAATGATCTTTCCCTAGATAACCCGGGTGCTATTCTTGAGATGATGGTACATACTCTAAACGTATGACTGCTGTTCGCAGAAACTGAAATAAGGGAGCCGCAGGAGTCTCGTGGTTTTTCCTTTTCCCGTTTGGATGGTCTTTAGCTAGTCGTCCACCTTCAAGGCGCTCGCGTCCCCACCAAGAACCCACCGAGGCCCACCACATCCGCAGGCTTAAGCATGCCATCAACGCGCCATCCTGATTCAGGCTGCGCATCAGGTGTGTGTGGACTGGCATCTGCTGGAAAGCGACTGGCGAGAAGTCGCGAGCCGAGTCGGGCTAGTGCCTACCCCGATTGTGCTGCGTACGAGACCACACTTGCTGCTCCATCGCGCGGTGCCAGTTTCAGGGGCCTGGGCCTCGCTGCACTGATACCACTCCGCTGTTACCGATGGAGGGCAGGAGGTGGACTCGCGAGAGGGCATATACGCCACCCTGGCGACTTTTTGGAGGAGATTGGCCTGGCGGTGCGCATAACAACGCTGGACGGTTGAGCATCTCAACGCGATAGTGTACACGTGTTTTGCTGTGTGTCATTCAAGTGTCTCTGTAAAGTTTTCTAGTGCTGTTCACGCGATTCTTTGTGCTCGTTCTTTTATACCGTAAGTTTTCTTACGTGTTGATAAATACTTATTTTTCTTTATGGCCACTTATTCTCTTTGTACTTCTATTCATTTATTCCAGTATTTCCTGTCTCTTCTTACAAATCTTTTTTTTTATCTTCTCCGTGACCGCGGGACAGTTAACTTGACAACCGAAAGGTGAGACAGTCATGTTACTGGTGGCCTTTCCATTTCATTTTTCCTTTCCTAATGAACCCAATGAATTACTGCTACTACGCAAAACGTCAAGCGTACATAACAAAACGTTCTCGTCATTTCTTTCTTTCTTTTTCCCTCCCTCTTTCAAGTTGCCGGCCTGTTCCTCATGGTCATCATGTGCGCTGTTCTTACTTTAATTTTTGATTTAATAAGGAAGAAGATATATATAAGGTGCTGCCACTTTTTCTTTCCACCAACATCGACGGACGCACGCACTGTAATTAATACACGGATTATTGAATGATCTTATTTAGATGATGGCAGTCTTACACGAAAACCTTCTCGTGAGGCTTACAAACGTCCTATTCTGATATGCAAAAAAGAAACGGTGATGATGGCTCACATCTGATAAGACAGTATAATTATTGCAACGGGTTTATACAGGCTGACACGGTGATTCGATGGAAAAGGACGACGCCGCGTGCAGATACGACAAAGACGACGGGCAAGCTCTGCACGCTGCACGTAGAAGTCGTTCGCAGGCCTTGCGCCGCTTTTCCAGTTGACATCGCAGAGATCGTCGCCGTTGCTGCTGTTGTCCCGCAAGCTGCCTCTACAGACCGCCACCACGGGAGGGACTCACTTGCACTTAGGCTTGTCGCAGCAAGAAATGGCTTCTTGGGCACCCAAGCGAACCCTGTACTGGGATCCCCCGGGCCAGGCGGACGAAATACCAGCGAAGAGGATGTGCCTGGCACATCGGCAGGCACCAGAACCTGCCCCGAGAATGGAAATTTCGGACGACATACCGGCGAAACGACGACGTGTCGATTACTTGGGTGCTCCATCAACTGCTTCAACAATGGCTGATGAGATCTATCCTTCGCCGTGCGGCGACATGCCAGCACAGCTGCTTTCAGGCGAGGCCTCAGGTCAGGCCCCTGAAGGATTGTGGCCGCTGCAGCAATGCCAGCAGAGCAGCTACCCGGAGCCTCAAGACAACTGCAGCCCATCGGAAGGTTGCCCACGTGCCGGCACCTCGTCCGACGGCTCCGGCGCTGGCGACGTCAAGCCTCCGGTGCGTCCAGACCAGCCCATGTTCACCTACCGTCAAGTGATGGACATTTGCGAGAACGTCTGGAGGGATCGCGAAAACTGGGTACGTGAGGAGTACGACCGCATTCTGTCTATCAAGCTGGCCGAACAGCACGATGCATTTGTTAAATTCACTCTCGAGCAAATGGAGAAAAAACTTCAGGGGTCCGAGCCCAGCTACATGTCGTAACCTGGCCACGGGTGCCATATTTGAAGAGGACTCGGACGGGAATATGCGTCAGTTGTGCGCTCGATGGAAACACTAAACACCAAAGCAGAACTGTCTGTTTTGGGCTGCAAATAACAACAGCAGGGATCGACAAGAGAGTTGAACGACTGCATGCTACAGTCATGTTTCCCGTCTGTGGTTTTTCAGCCTCCTTCCTTACTTTACTTTTTTTCTAAACAAGGGTTCCTTCGCCAGTTCCTTTTCCTTCTTCCTCCGCTCACAAAGTACATGTTCGGCTCTCCGAGGTAAAACGCAAGAAACATCGAGCTCCTCGATCGAAAGGTGACGATTGTTTGAACGAACTTCCTTTCTGGAGTGGCCAAGTGTAGGAACAGTGCTTTTTTTTTCTTTTGGTGTATGAACCTGTTCTAAGTCAAAGCATGAAAATGTAGAACTGTATGCATTGTAACTTCTTTTTTTGCTGTGGCAGGAATGAATAAACATTCTTTTGTGTGATTCAGTGAAACTTTGTCACTTATTTTGTATGTTTGGACAAGCAGGTAAATGCGGGAGCAAGGAGCGCCATGCTACAACAGGAGCTGTCCTTTAAGAAATGGTACAGTTATGTTTGTTCACAGGAGTGTCGCGGAACATTATCGGCGACGACGAAATTTCGAAATCTTGAATTGCGTCTTAAGATAACCACTGCAGCCTTAACACTTCAATTTTTCCGGGAATTTTATAAGCCGATGGCTATAAATAGTTGAGAAATAAAACCAAATATTTGCCGTTGAAGGTTATGTCTTGCAAAGTCGGTGACCGGACACGTCATTACGGGATCTTTCACGTCGTATAATCGATGTCCTATGCAACCAAAGGCACAGTTCACAACTATAACGAAAAGCGTTCTGCAATCATGGCGTTGATGGAGGGCTCTGCATGAGACCAGAAAACCCGAAGTCTGCAAATGTATGAATACGTACAGCGTGGAAGCAAGTTTTGTTTTTCTTTTGAGAGCAGAGAGAGAGCGAGAGAGAGAGAGCGGCTGAAGTGTCTGGAAGATCGGATGAGAATAAGGTGAGATGCAACCATGGTGTAGGGGTCAGCCATGCCCAGAAAGACCAGATGACTTCAGCTTGATTGGCTATCCCATCCTCTACTAATTGATGCTAATCTATAAGCGCCTCCGTGGGAGCATGCCGCGATGTCACCTGGAGACCAGGTTCCAATTCAAAGTATTGCGCAACAAATACGTGGGCACAGCGGAGGCGTGCGTTTACATGATTCATTGCCTTTTGTGTGCATTATACTAAGTCCGATAGCTGTTAGAACAAGATCCTTAAGCTTCTTTGGCATAACCTTACGTGTGAAGAACGCTGCACAAATACATTTCTTCTATATGCCGTTAGGCCCAGACAGCTCCTAAAGCTTGCGGTATGCATCTGGAGTTCTATAAACGCGCGCTGTATATGTTTCCTTGGTCAAGTTGGTTCACAACGAAGAACAAGAAAACACAGCGCAATGAATACGACTACAAAGATGAAGTTGCGCTATGCACAAGACAGGCGCTCATTGTCGCTTGTTGACTGTTTTCAGCTTTTCTCTCGACTCATGGCTCATACCAACTATGGGGTATCGGCCAAGACTCGAGTGGATAAAACTAATGGATGGATAAATGGAAAAACTTTATTGACAGTCCTGAGATACGCGATTATCGCCCAGTGGGCCGCTCTAATGACCGCAGACATTAAATTTCACTTGCGAATTTGGAAGCAAAGTTAAATTTAGTGTTACGGAAGCAAGAAAATGAAACACTTGGCATGAACTGAAAAGCACTGAAAAAAAGGAAACAAAGAAATAAATTAATACAAACAAATTTAATCGCTCTGAATCCATGTCATGGTTCCCGATAATCGAAGCTCCAAATGAAAGGATAGCGGGGATTGTTAGTTTCAAGTGGTTAGTTTCAAGCTGGTTGTGCATAGGGATCGCGGTCAAGCGCGCACAAACAAGGACTGAGTGAGGAGTAGACAACACAAGCGCTTACATCCAACTGATCGTGCATTTGCAAAATTGCATCATATGAACACGTTCCTTCATGACGTCACCAGACCGAAATGCCGACATCAGGTGGCCATGCTCAGAAACTCAGTTTCTTTGGACGACAGAAAAACAGAAGGTGCGCTGACACACGACACACCCGCCTTTCTAATAAAATCTGTTCCTATTATCTCCCTAACATCCTGGTTCTTATATTTTGCGCCTATCTTACACATGTTGAACAAGGGTTTACACGGCTTCTTGTTCTTTATTCCACACTCCTGACAATGCACAGAAAGATTCCCATCGTGGTAATTCCCCACCTTCCTCCTGTGTTCTAGAAGTCTTTCCTTCAGACACCTTTCACTCTGACCGATATAGCTGCAACCACACGATAAGGGAACTTCATATACCACGCCAGACACAAATGTTACAAAAGGATCACGATCGTAGCAATGTAAGAGTAGTGCTGTCTGCCCCTGAGAAGCTAGGGAAACTTTGCGAAATGACTAATCCTTTTCAGAAAATGAAAGAGCAGTGCACTGTCAAACATCGTGAGGTATCGGGTATGGGGTGCGAGGACTTACGGAGTGGCCATCTGTCGGAAGCGCCTCCCTTGCGTAGTATGAGGGATCACGCGGCGCGCTCCTCATAGGTTTCGCTTACGGCGCTCAATGAAAACACCACGCGGCAGCCCTCCTGGACATTTATGTAAGTACTCTCAAAACGAGGGAAGTTTTTGACTGTTGATGTAATAAGCTTGGGCAAATTGAAAGCACAGAATCGTTTACAGACGCGATCTCTTTACCGAACACGTAGAGTGAACGCCACTGCGCGCGGTTGCCGCGATGGAGTCTCCCGAACGGTCTTCTTGTGTGAAAAGTAGGTAGACGCTGAGAGCAGATTGTGGGAAATATGTTCTTATAGTGGGCTGTCTGCATAATCAAATGGAGCATAACAGAATGAAGCCTCAATGCAGCGATCGCACGGGTTCGCAGCGACCGACTGCGCGTCTGCATGCATGTCTGCGCACAATGTTTTGCTTTCGCTGTGAGCGCGTTTTCGCACCGTGCCGTGAGCTTTATGCCACAGCATTTGAGCATTTGAGAGTACAATAGAAACCATTGTTGCGTGGATCCTATCATAACTGTTCAAAAATAATTTCATTATAGAGACATCGACGCCTACGGCGACTGTGATGTGCCGTCGCGACGATTCCATCTTTTTTTTGTCTTCTAAATTCTTGGAAATTCAATATTATTGCTCAAGCTGCGTCGCACTGTATGTTTATCGGTCTTCTCAGCGCGCGATTTCCCTCTGCTTCTTTTTCTTAATACAGTGCGTTGATTCATAACACAAACATGACCATATGTCATGTCTTTTTTTATTCTGCGTTTTACCGCTCCCTTTCCGTTCCAGTGAACTTGCCAGTATCTAGCATCAATAAGTGCATAGACCAAACCGCCGTGACATTAGCCGGGCAGCGGGCGCGGGCGAGCGTCGAAAAGTGCGTGTTTTCTGCTACTCACCGAACATCGCAGTCCCGGCGCCGTACCAGAAATCTTCCTCGCTGATGTGCTTGCTGCATACCGGAGTTGTAGCCGATGGCTGTCTGCCGGTTCTAACTTTCGTGAACCAAGGTTCACGCAGCTCCTTGTTCTGCGGCTATGTGTGAATAAGGCTGACACCGGGCTCCGTTGCGTACGTCCGGCACTGCGGCACCGAACACTAGCCTACCATGCTGCACGCCTCCAAAGGCAGCCACTACCTATTGTAGTACTTTCAAATGTCGTCAAGCAGACACCCAAGGCGGTAAAGCCTCACCACTTAATCGGAACCGGCGCAGCTGGGATTTTAAACTTTCGTTTTCAGCTCGCTTTGGCGCTTCCGAAGCAGCCGACGCGGCCGCTGTGTCCACGTGATCCCTCATTCCACGTCACGCCGACGGTGGCGCCAGCATTTCCAGTGGTGGAGCTCCCCATTGGACCACGAATATCCTCTGGACATCCCGATTAGATCCGAACGTCCAAGTCCCGATCAGGACGTCTAGTGGATAACATGTGGACATTAATTTCGCAATGTCCTATTCAAGACATCCTTCAGACATCCACACGATTGAACTTCTGGGATCTAAACAAAATCCCAAAACTTTAATCCTATGGATGCCCGAAGGATATTTTCAACGGGATGTCCCATACCGGTCATATGTGGGACCAACACACACAGTCCAACACATACTACGTGATCATATCGCAGAATATTAAATCTCTACCACGGCTGCCTTCAGCGCACGCTCTTCCGAAAAGACATGTCAGCCAGCAATGTGAAGTTGCTGCACTCATAATCAAACTTCCAATGCCGACGATAAGCGGAGAAGCTGAAATGAACGCCCGAAACTGCGCAAGCATATTGGGAGGAAACGTCACAAAGAGACAGGCAGAACGCCGGAACAGCTGCGCATTAACACCTACCGTAAGGCGTAACCGAATCAATCGTGTCCTGTGCTCTTACACTCTCCGAACATGTCGAGAAAGAAGAGTACGGCAACCTCTGCAACGCCTGCAACCCCTGCCGTTGTACAGAGCAGTGACTGCCTTTACCCAGTCGAATCACCACTGTCTGTCGCATGCACACGAACGCTTTGCGCTGATTTGCGCGTAGTCGGTCACATGACTTAACAAATCCGTCTTATTGGATCTCTTCGCCCTTCTGCGTAAGCTCGGAATGCTTGAAGGCCTGAAGGTTGCTGGGTTGGTGTGCTCCGCGCTCTCACACGTTCAGTTCGCGGGCTTTCTCTGAACGTGGTGGTTGTATCGTTGTGCCATGCGCTTATGAGTTCCAGGGTGAGCGTTGGTCCGCTCCAGGTGAACGTTTTTGTCATGCGCTTTGGAGCTCCATTTCTGCGGCGCCTGTACGTCTTACGCCTATCAAGAGGTAAGTGACAGTTCATGAAGTCAATGTTTTTCTATTAGCAGCCATGCAAGTGTCGTGTCTGCGCATAATCGAATGACGGGCATTGTAGTACATCCCCATCTTTTGCAGCGACGGTAACGTCAATCGGCGAATGACCATGCGTTGTGTTAAGTTTGGTCGCATCGTACTACTTTTCTGCAAATTTCCGAGCTTATACTCTGTCCTATATTTATGCGCAGCGCTGAGATCCGCAAAAAAAAAAAAAAAAAATTGAATTCGAAACTTTAGAACCGTTAACCCCCATGTGGCCCACAGGATGAGTCCGCAAGAGTTATCGTTGTCTTTACTGAACAGCGGCGAATAATAAGAAAATGAATATTAATTATAATAGCTTGCCGACACCCACTGTCCAATAGCCTTGCTTCAGCTTCGTGTGCGTTTTCTTTGCGTAACCGTCATTGCGAGAGTAATAAGTTGTACAACTGGGTAAGTTGAAATAGCTGAAATTTTGTAGGCATTTGTATCGCGGTCGGGGCACTTGCTGCACGTTATGGCCGGCAACGCTGCTGAATTTTAATACGCCTGTCTTTAGGGCTGCTATATTCTTACTAACAGTGCATGCACTTTTCTTGTAATAAGTAAACTTTAGGGCGACTTGTTAGTCTTCAAGACAAGTTTACTCCTCGGCTGCCTGTGACGAACGAAACGTTTGCGCCTACTTAATTGCTCGTTCGCATGTGGTCGTATTTTTTAGTACGTAACAGTGAAACTTTTTCTAACTATAGACTGATTCTTTCGCATGCTTGTAGTGATAATCGTGTCGCTTAAACTTCTATACGTGTGCTGTTGGCGTTTTGTTTGCGTAACAGCGATTGCCAAAGTAATCGTAAAACTGCGTACGTTCGGAATCATAGAACTTCGTTGGCGTTTGTATCGCGATTTCAGAATTTGCTGCCCGGGACGGCCGGTCACGCTGCTGAATTTAACAGCTCGTGTAATTACGGCTGGTATTGTTTTTGGCTAACAGTGTCGTGCACGTTCTCGTAATAACGAGACATCTGGGCGACTTGTTAGGTTTCTGCTTATTTACACGTGAACGGATGCATGCTAGTATGGTGTCAAGGTCAAATTCACGTCTCAGCTCTGTAACGACGAAACTGCGCGCTGATGAGCTTGTTCGCACGTGGTCGCAATATTTTTTTATATATATAAGAGTTTGTGAGAGTTGACTCCACCACACGCTCTTTGTCGGTAACCGTGTCGCTTAAGCTTCGTCTGCCATTGCTGTTTTGTTTGCTTAACGATCGCGATAGCAATCGTAAAAAAGTGCGTAAGGATGGATTAACTGAATTTACTTATTTCAATACTCTTAATGTCACGCAGGGCGTTACAAAGAGGGGTGGGATTCTATGCAACAAGTGGAAATCGTGGTTTTGATGATGATGATGAGTATGATGGGACAGCTTGTCGCTGACCTTAGTAAAAAGAAGGAATAACTGTGCACGTTTGTACGTGAACTTGGGGCGTGGAATACAGATGTAGGCATCTGTATCACGATCGGAGCACTTGCTGCGCGTGATGGCTAATTGGGCGGCTGTACTGCTTAACTTTACCACGCTTGGTAAAGCGTGGTAAAGTTCAGCAGCGCGGCCGGCTACTTAACCATTACGTACAGCATACATATATGTGACAAACAGTGACCTGCAGATTTTTCGAAAAAAACGAAACTTTTGGACTTGTTAGGCTGCTGCCTATTTGCATGTGGTCGGATGCATGCTATTATGAGGGCAGTAAGATCAAGCTTAGGCCTCAGCTTCCTGTAACGATCGACACATTTACGCTACTTATCTATAGCTCGTTCGCACGTGGTCGTATTGTTTCGTATTAATGGGGAACGTTTGTCAATCTTCGTTGACTGCTAAATTTGCGTCACGCGCCGGCCGCACTCACTGATGAGCCATGTCGCTTGAGCTTCGTCTGCCGTACGAGATTTCTTTTTTTTAACGCGATAGCGTTAAGGAGCTCGTGTCGCAGAAAAGCCGGTGTCGTCGGCGTCGGTGTCGGCGTCCGCGGCGTTGGCCGTGAGCGATAAATCACGGCAGGCACTTCATAAATAAAAAGCAACTTCCAAGATGGGCTGGGTGGGAATCGAACCAGGGTCTCCGGAGTGTGAGACGGAGACGTTACCACTGAGCCACGAGTTCGATGCTTCAAAGCGGTACAAAAGCGCCTCTAGTGAACGCGGTGTTACCTTAGAAGGCTCAGGCGTGCGTCGCTTGCTGAGGCGCGCATTTCGTTGTCGCGCCGAACGCTGCGTTGCTTGACGCTCACCGCGTCCGATGCGGGGCGCGTTGTCGCTGCGCCGTAGCCCAATACCCCTTGGCGGGTCGACGGGAACGCTGTCGCGTTCCACTCTTGAAGGCGAAGCTTAAGCATCCTCCAATTTTTTTTTTTTGCGTAATCGCGACTGCTAGAGTGATCGTAAAAACGGCGTGCGGTTGAAATAACTAAAAATTTGTGGGCATTTGAATCACGATCGCAGGACTTGTTGCACGTGATGGTTGGCCGGCCGCGCCGCTGAATTTTCCCACGTGTTTCTGTCATACAATGTCGTACACGTTTGTTTCTAAAAATAACGAAATTTTGGGTGACATCTTGTGAACTGCTGCATATTTACACGTTCTCAGGTGCATACTAGTGTGTTGGTGAGATCAAGCTTACGTCTCAGATGTGGGTAACGATCGAAACGTTTACGCCTATTAGACTATTGCGCCGAATTCGCGCGTTGTCGTATTTTTAGTAATGGAGTCTCGGCATAGGCGCCCGCATTTTGATGAGGGCGAAATGCGAAAGCACCCGTGTACTTAGATTTGGGTGCACGTTAAGAACCCCAGGTGTCCAAATTATTCCGGAGTCCCCTACTATGGCGTGCTTCATAATCAGATCATGGTTTTGGCACGTAAAACACAACAATTAGTTTTTTAGTAATGGTGAACGTTTGTCTTTTGACTGTTAATTACCCGTCGTGGTAGCTCAGTGGCTATGGTGGTGGGCTGCTGAGAACGAGGTCGCGGGATCGAATCCCGGCCACGGCGGTCGCATTTCGATGGGGGCGAAATGCTAAAACACCCGTGTAGTTAGATTTAGGTGCACGTTAAAGAACCCCAGGTGGTCGAAATTTCCGGAGTCCTCCACTACGGCGTGCCTCATAATCAGAAAGTGGTTTTGGCACGTAAAAACCCCGTAATTTAATTTGACTGTTAAATAAATTTCTGTCGGGTGCGCGTTTTATCGCGTTTTGCTGGACCCAATAAAATTTTTTTCACTCACTCACTCTGTCAGGTGATTTACCGTGTAGCCGAAGTTTCGTCTACCGTTTGAGTTTTCTTTGCATAATCGCGTTTGCAAGACCAATACAATCGCGGAAGTTTCAAATAACGGAACTATATTGTAGACATTTGTATTTCAGTGGCAGCACCTCACACACAGGGCGGTTGACCAACCGTGCTGCTTCAGTTTTCTCGCATTTGCTATCATTTGGGCCAGCGTATGTGCTGACATGTGTGCGAGATGCGCTGGACAAGATTACGAGACTGTTGCATCTCCATATTGTCATTGTATATTTACTGGAGTTATATAGTCGACAATCGCCTAATTTTGTTCTATTGTTGCGATAGAAATTGTAGAAACACTCCTGTCGAAATTCCGCTGATGCGAAAGTGCGCTGCGGTTGGTTGTGGCTTCGTGGGCGCTGTTCCCGCGCAGCTTATTGTCGAAGTTCGCGTAAATTTGGCTCTGGAAAGGCATTGTGGCTGAAAGCAGCAAGAAGCGATCGCTTCTCGCTGCTGCCCCACTTCACGCCAGTGTTCATACAGCGTGTTTACCGTCAGGGAGATGTGTTCATGTATGGCTTTGCGCACGACACTGTTTGTTAATTTAACAAGGAAGCGAAGGTTTACTGTAATTTAAAGTGGCGATAACACGTACAGCTGTTTAAATATAGGCGTTTGGTAATTTGCTGTCCCAATCGCTGCTTCGCTTTTCGGACGAAACTATGCTATGCAGACTCAGTGACTAGAATTCCTTCTATCTTTGTACAAGGGTGAAATCATTACTTCTTTTCTGATAACTGTTCGCTCAACGAGTTTGTATTAAGCCACAAAGAAGCAAAGTTGCTGTCAGAACCAGCAGATTGCTGTTAAATGTGCAGGTTGTTAAGGTAGTAATTTTTGTAAACAGTTCTAACACGTTTTTATTGCATACTTTACAGTCATGCTGTGTTCCTGCCGTCAGCCTGGTGTCACTTTGGGTCGACATCATTCTTTGTTGAGGATCATCACAGAAACAAGCTCACGGAAATCTGCTTTCTTAGTAGCTCTGATCTCAACAGTGTATTTTCGTGCCTGCGACCACTGGAACCGATCCTTCAGGATGACTAGTAAATTGTGTAGCGTACCCGTGATCTTTTCTGTTCGGCATCTGAAACTATGGACGAAAGGCTTCACCCAGCGTGTGGCGACTTGCTTATGGACCGATGTGCCTGTGAACTCTGGGTTAATTTTTGTCTGTGACTGTTCAAGCAAGTCCACAGAAATGCCCCACTAAATTTCTTAGTACACGTGAACTGCAATGTAGTCGTCTTCGACCGCTGAGCCAGCCTGCAGTGAGCCTTAGTGAAATGTTTAGTCGCCAAGATACCTGTGATCTTTTCAGAAGTATTTGTAACTGCTGCCATTGAAGAACAGTCATGCTCTGCCTCAGGTAACTTCCATCGAGGCTGTCTGATACCCGTGAATTTTTAGGATGAAATTGTGTTTATGCGTGGCCACTGAAGCAAGCCCACACAAATCCTCTATTAGCTTTTCATATGGGTGAACTCATATAATGGATTTTTCTGTCTATGACTGCTGAAGCGAGCAGGCTGCAAGCACTGAAGCAAGCCCACACAAATCCTCTATTAGCTTTTCATATGGGTGAACTCGTATAATGGATTTTTCTGTCTATGATTGCTGAAGCGAGCAGGCTGCAAGCTCTTAGTTAATTGTGTAGTTGCCAAGGTACCTGTGACGGTTCAGCAATATTTGGTTGACCACGGAAAGGTCGCATTCAGCTTCTGTTTACTTGCTTAGAGGCCTTCAAGCCTATGAACACTTATGGTGAATTTGTGTTTGTAACCACTCAAGTGCAGCAAGTGTCTTGTGACTCTAGTACCTGTGAAATCAGTTTGGTATTGTGTTGAAGCAAGTGTCTTGTAACTGCTTTTGTATCTGTGAACTCTCTTGTAATGTTCGTGTTTGCAACTGCTTAAGTGATCCTTTAGTAATTTTTTAATGCCCAGTGTGTCTATAATATATTTAGTACCTTTACTGTGTGCAACCACTGAAGGAGGCCTGCAGAAAGTGAAGTAACTTCCGTCTTGGAAGACACCTCTGATCTTTCCAGCAAATATTGCATTTATGTGCCCGCGACCGTTGAAGTGTGCCAGCCCAATGTAGCCCTCTTACTAACTTCCTTTGTACCCCCCACACTTGCATAGGGCTTTTAAAGTTCTTTTACTGGCCGAGGCGCATCTGCGAATTAGCTCAACTGAAATGGTCTTGTCACTACACACGAAAGTGTCGATGTTTGCTCTGGTGACCTTTGCCAGAACTTGTTATGGATGCACAGCGCATTTGCTCTACACTCTAAGAACAGTTGCACCCTTTGTCTTGTAAATTTGCCACAGAACAATAATCGTCATCTGTCTTGCTTGCGTTTCCTTTCTTGAAATCCCTGCGCTCGTTACTTTCCTGTCGAGAATGCTCTGTCATGCTGATAATGCGCATGGCGTTCGTGACATGGAAGTACGGGGCTTGCAGCGTTAAAGAAAGGAAATGCGGGCAAAACAGATGATTATTGTTCCGTGGCAAGTATACACCCCAAAGGGTGCAACTGTTTTTAGAGAGTAAGTGGATCATCATACAGCAGCTGTTTGTATATATATGGCCACTGAACTAGTCTCGAGTAATTTTGTTAATGCCTAATGTAGTTGTGACATCTTAATTTAGCATAACTCGTGTTCGTGTATGTAACTACTGAATATGGCCTAGGAAAAGGCTCTGGAAACTTAAAGTGGCTAACATATCTAAACTTTTCCCCAAATTTTGCATTGATGTGCCTGCGACCACGGAAGTGAGCCCACTGTGAGTTTCATGATAAGTTCCGTAGTGGCCCCACTGCGAATTCTTAAATTTTCTTGCTACCCAAAGTGCATTTGTAAAGAGTCTGATTAATATCCACTTTTACTAACCATGGTGCAGTATAAATAACTCCTAACAGCTGCGCTTGTATGATGAAATTATTGAGTTTTATTTGTTTGCATTGATTGGTTTCACTGAAAACTGCTGAGTGCATTTTAGGGTTCGAGTGATCTTCCTGAAACTGTTTTATTGAAATAAATGCTGTATTTTTAATGAGATTGTCAAATGATTCAGCAGCCTGCAGAACTTAGTTCTGTAGCTTCGTCCCTGTTAGCACAAAAAAGTATAGGTTGCATGTCTATATGTTTTGAATTAATGCATTTTTGTCAAGTTGTATGTAATGTATTTGCTTAGCGTAGCAGGGAATCATGTGCACAATGCTTCTGCAGCCTTCATTTAACGTGCTTTGAGATGCGGTGGGCTGCATTCCTGGCTTGTCTCCTGGTTCTTCAGCTTTTGCAGGACAAAAATATTTGGTCGCCTTATTGGACCGCTGTGATGGATCTTCAAGAGCCATGCAGTTTCTTTTCATCATTGCCCACAAGTCATCACAAAACCAGGCCTAGTTTTGTTAATGCTATATGTAAATTGCAGCAGGCTTGCTGCACTGTAGGGTCCATTCGGAGGAACGTCCCAATTATGGTAATTTATAATCAATATGGACGCCCTGTGGATATCCTAAATCCCCAACCAAATGTCCCACAAACATCCATTGGACGATTGGTAAAATATCCCAGAAGCATCCTACATCCTGATAAAAATGTCCTTAGGATGTACTCTGGGTTATGCAATAGGAGTGATCCGTATTCAAACACCTCTTGGACGTCCAAATATCCCATTATGACGTTCGGGGGACGTTTCTATGAACGTCAATCCCAGGGACGTCCGAATGTCCCGTTTTCGATCTCTGCTGGGCATCTGTAGGACGCTGGTGCTCCAATGGGTTATTTTCAAAGGTCCTGCGGACGTCCGAATATTTGATTTTGATGTACGAGGGACGTTCGTTGGATGTGCAATTCTCTTGCGTCGGACGATCCTATGGACATCCGTAGTACATCATCGGGACTTCTAGGGATGTCCGACGGACATCAAGATATCCTTTGTAGGACGTCCTTTGGACATTCACTGGAGATGTGTGGTCCAATGGGTCGCCCCCAATATGGATTTCAGCCTCCTTTGTGGGTCGATCCAGACGGTAGAGCAGTCTAAAAATGTGCACCGATCATCCTGAAGATGGATCTGGTACCGGTGATATCGGCACCAATGGTACCAGCGGTGCGCCGATTCCAACGATATATCTGGTGCCAGCGGTACGTTTCTGGTGGTGTCGGAACTGGTACACTTATCCCGAATATAGCTCTGCTACCGGTAACACTTAACACCCGAACTCCCTCAGGCATTGTTTGGGATATCAGTGGCCTTAGTGAAGTTAGAAGAACTGGCGAGGCGTATGCAGTGCTGACAAATGGCCACGTCCTCTGCTATAGAGGACTTCCAGATAAGCAGTACGGAGTAGGATTCCTAATCCATAAGAACACAGCGGGCAACACTGGCGAATTCTACAGCATTAATGAGAGGGTAGCAGTAGTCGTAATAAAACTTCATAAGAGGTATAGATTAGAGGTAGTACTAACCTATGCTCCAACATCCAGTCACGATGATGAGGAAGTAGGCCAGTTTTATGAAGATGTTGAATTAGCTATGAAAAAAGTGCAAACTCAGTATACTGTAGTGATGGGCGGCTTTAA
This sequence comes from Dermacentor variabilis, assembly GCF_050947875.1. Lineage (NCBI taxonomy): Eukaryota > Metazoa > Arthropoda > Arachnida > Ixodida > Ixodidae > Dermacentor > Dermacentor variabilis. The sequence goes on from NC_134568.1 coordinate 285,195,349, forward strand.
TGCAAAAGTGCGGAAAAAGCAGGTTGGTGAACAAGCAATTGGGAACTATGACGTCGATTCTAGGAACGCCAAAGGAGAAATGCTGCTAGAATTCGTGGAAAGAAATAAGCTGCAAATAATAAACACCTTCTTCAGGAAGCGTAGCAACAGAAAGTGGACATGGGAAAGCCCTAATGGTGAAACAAGAAATGAAAAAAGATTTCATACTTTCTGCCGATCCCAGCGTAATGAAGGATGTTGAAGTGTTAGGTAAAGTGTAGTGATCATACGTTGGTGAGGTCTAGGATTCACCACAATTTGAAGAGAGAAAGAGTAAAATTGGTCGGCAAGAAACAGGCCAACCTAGACGCAGTAAGAGTAAAAGCAGATCTATTCAGGCTGGTACTCACAAACAAATATGCAGCCTTAGAACAGAGAGATGAAGATGACGTAGAGGTAATGAATGAAATCGTAACTAGGCTGGCTTCAGATGCAGCAATTAAAGTGGGAGCTAAGATAGCAAGGAAACCAGTAGGTAAGCTCACCTAAGTAACAAAGGACCTACTAAAGAAACGACAATGAATGACAGTGTCCAACTCAAGAAATTAGATAGAATTCGCAGAACTGTCAAAACAGATCAATAAGGAGGAAATATGGTATATTCGAAATTATAATGCGAAAAAGACTGACGGAGCCGTAAAAAATGGACGCTGCATGAAATTAGCGAGGAGGAAACTTTGCATAGGACAAAGGAAGATGTATGCACTGCAAGATAAGCAGGGTAATATCATGAGCAATCTCGAAGGCATAGCAAAAGCAGCGGAAGAATTCTGTACTGACCTGTACAGTACCCAGAGCATCCACGATACCTCTATTCGAAGTAGTAATGAACAGGTTACAGAGGCTCATTCTGTAACTAGCGATGAAGTTAGAAGGGGCTTGCTAGACATGAAACAGGGAAAATCGGCAGGAGAAGATGGAATAACAGTCGATTCAATCAAACATGGAGGAGACATGGTGCTTGAAAAACTGGCGGCTCTTTATACGAAATGTCTATGGACTTCAAGGGTCTCAGAGAACTGGGAGAATGCCAACATTATACTAATTCACAAAAGGGAAGATGTTATAGAACTGAAAAATTATAGGCCCATTAGCTTACTTCCAGTATTATATAAAATATTCACCAAGATAATCTCCAATAGAATAAGAGCAACACTGGACTTCAGTCAACAAAGGCAACAAGCTGGCTTCGGGGGGGATGCGCTGCAATGGATCACGTCCATGTCGTCAATCAGGTAATCGAGAAATCCGCAGAGTACAATCATTATGCAAAAAGGCGAGGCGTGCAGACAGGACACAAGAGAAGAGAAGTGGACAACACGAACGCTGACTATCAACTGAAGGGAGCACTGAGGCGAAAAGAAGAAAGAAGACACAAAACTCATCTGCGCAAGCTCTGGAATGGTATGACAACGTGTCAGTAGGGTACATGTGCCGGTCTACGTGAGAGATAGCTGTTAAGGCACTTAATCTCTTCCTTATGTAAAGTAATCGAAGGCTGACTCACGCACGCACTTCCACCATTATAGATATGCCATGCCTCTACCATAAGACGCGTATCTTCATTCTTGTGCCTGTACAATATCGCGCATTCATCTAACTCTGGCGTGCAGTTACAATCTTGGCAATGTAGAGAAAGATTAGAAGGCGATCCACCGGTTAATGACCTTTTATGTTCCATTAGCTTCTAATTGATACACCGCCCCATTTGCCCTACGTAGAACTGGCCACAGCAAAAGGGAATTTTATAAACCACACCCATACGACAGTCAGTAAAACTGTTGTTCTTATTGTGCTTCACTGGACAAATATCTGTTCGTTTTTTGCCTTTTACCCGCTCCTTTTTATTCTTTACGGCAGCGCATATCTTACCTAGCTTATTGGGAGCAGTGAAAGCAACATTAACATCATATTTCATTAACATCATCATCACGTAGGGCAAATGGGGCGGCGTATCAATCAGAGGCTAATGGAACATAAAAGGTCATTAACCGGTGGATCGCCTTCTAATCTTTCTCTACATTGCCAAGATTGTAACTGCACGCCAGAGTTAGATGAATGCGTGATATTCTACAGGCACAAGAATGAAGATACGCATCTCATGGTAGAGGCATGACATATCTATCATGGTGGAAGTGCGTGTGTGAGTCAGCCTTCGATTACTTTACATAAGGGAGAGATTAAGTGCTGTAACAGCTATCTCTCACATAGACCGGCACATGTACCCTACTGACACATGGTCATACCATTCCAGAGCTTACGCAGATGAGTTTTGTGTCTTCTTTCTTCTTTTCGCCTCAGTGCTCCCTTCAGTTGACAGTCGGCGTTCGTGTTGTCCACTTCTCTTCTCTTGTGTCCTGTCTGCACGCCTCACCTTTTTTTCATAATGAATCCTTACCAACTAGCTCAGCTTTCTGTCGTTCTAAACGAGTACAATCAGCCTCTCTATATGGCTTTCATAGATTATGAAAATGCATTTGATTCAGTAGAGATACCAGCAGTCGTAGAGGCATTACGTAATCAAGGAGTACATGACGCTTATGTAAATATCTTGGAAAAAATCTACAAAGATTCCACAGTTACCCTAATTCTCCACAAGAAAAGTAGGAATATTCCTATAAAGAAATGGGTCAGACGAGGAGACACAATCTCTCCAATGCTATTCACTGCGTGCTTGAAAGAAGTATTCAAATTATTAATTTGGTACGGCTTAGGGGTATATCAGCGGTGAATATCTCGACAACATTCGGTTTGCAGATGGCATTGTCCCGTTCAGCAAGACTGGGGACGAGTTAGAACAAATGATTGAGTACCTTAACAGAGAGAGTGCAAGAGTGGGGTTGAAGATTAATATGCAAAAAACAAAGATAGTTATGAATAGTCTGGCAAGGGAACAAGAGTTCAGGATCGCCAATCAGGCTCTAGAGTATATGCGAAAGAATACATTTACCTCGGACAATTACTCACACGGGACCCTGATCATAAGAAAATTTACAGAAGAATAAAATTGAGTTGGAGCGCATACGGCAGACATGTACTCGGAACCTTAGTGGAAGCTTACCATTATCACTAAAAAGAAAGGTGTACAATCAGTGCATTATACCGGTGCTAACATATGGGGCAGAAACTAGGAGACTGACAAAGAAGCTCGAAAACAAGTTAAGGACTGCACAAAGAGCGATTGAACAAAGGATGATCGGCGTAACGTTAAGAGACGTGAAGAGAGCGGTGTGGATCAGAGAGAAAACGGGCATAGCCAATATTCTAATCGACATTAAGAGAAAGAAATGGAACTGGGCAGGTCACGTAATGCGTAGGTTAGGTAACCGGTGGACTTTAGGGTTACAGAATGGCTGCCAAGGGAAGGGAAGCGCAGTCAAGTACGGCCATAGAGTTTCTCACTACATTACCTAGAGGGAAATCTGGCGCTCCTGCACTGTGGTATGCATGGGAATGCCGGTATATTGTGACTTCGGATTGGCATTGTTCTCGGAGAGACAGGACACCTGGAAGACGCGCTTGGCAAGTAGCGTTCCGTCTGTCACAATGATTCATTTTCTGCTAAAATAGCACGTGAAAAGCTGTTTTAGCTTTATTATTACGCGAAAACATGTTTTGTTTAACTATGAGAACTTGTTAATGCGCGTACGACTATATGTTACGTAAAAAGTATCAGCAGGCTGCTAAAGTTGGAGGACAGACGACAAGGTTCGCGCTCGCTTTGAAACAGTTGGTCGTCTGTTCTTGCTTTTCTTCACTTGGTCATGCACTGTGGGTAAGTAAAGATGTAATATGCGTGAATGAAAACATTTTATGAAGATTTTACTTTGGGAACGCGTTATTTGTGTAGCCATATCCACGTTTTAGACGAAGCCTCTTACAACACCAGCCTCGCAGACACATATACCGTCATTCCCATGAAGGCACGACGCCGCCTTAAGAAACTCCCATAGACGGTGGCGCCAGATTACCCTCTAGGTGGTTTTTTTTTATTGAAGTGAATATTAGGAGAGGTTGGCGCCTTTATGGTGGCACCGGCTACTCCTTGTCACTTGGCAAAGGAAACAAATTTGCGTAAAAAGCGAGAATAGCGACACGAAATATGGCACTCAGTAGAACACTGGATGAATAAAAAATATACAGTCCAACAGTACATCAGTTGCAAAGTTCTGTGCATTAGTTCAGTCCGCGTACGCATATATAAAGTCAGATATCTTGTACAGCCAAAACACACAACACATGTAATGCACTGCAAGCACAGAACAGAATTATACATATTGCGTAAAAGTTGCGATCACCACATAAACCAATTATGAACCACAGACAACGCTTGTGTTACTCATTTAGTGTATTCGGATCATCTGATACCTAATATTTTCCCAGAATGCTGGTGTCTTCGAAGAACTTTTTCAGAGCAAGAAGCGCTCTTTTTTGAAGGCCCGCAGTTGGCCATGGGCCAAGTATCTTTTTTAGAGTGAATGGTCTTCTATCTAACATCAACAAATTTGCTTGCAGTACCCTTCTTTGTGGGTCGTATTTCGTGCACTCGAGAAGAAGATGATTCACATCTTCGTCTGGATGGCCACAGGAACACTGCGGACTAGAGACACGTTTTATCCCCTCTAGGTGTTATAGTGAGAAACTATGAGTACGGCAGAAGGCTAGTTGGGGTGATGGATGGATGGATAACTTCCTTGAGGTCCGTCGGTGCGCGCGATTAGTGCGCAGCGGGCCGCTCCCACGTCGGGACAGAGAGGCCATGCCCCTCCGCCGCGTCATGGGCCCGATGGACAGCCCAGAGCTGTGATTCAAGGTCCGAACTGCATAGAGCTCGGTTCCACTCTTCCTTGGTGGTCCTGGCCCCCGGCGCCAGGAGGCAACCCCAGAGCATGTGAGCAAGGCTAGCTACATCCTGACAGTAGCGACACGCATTGTGAGGGTGCGCGTCCGGAAAGAATTTGTGCAGGAAGGCGGGGCATGGGTAGGTGCCCGTCTGAAGCCGCCTGTTTGTGACTTCTGGTGCTTTATTGAGTGCTTTATGCGGTAGCGGCATGGTTCTCTTGAGTAACTTATAATGCTGGGCGAGATCGTTGTAAGTGACGAGCGGGTCGCGCTCGCTCTCCCATCCTGCCGATAGGGAGTCCGGGCTCGCACAGTTAGTTAGGTCTCGTGCTGCCTCGTGTGCCGTCTCGTTGAGGTTAGGGAGCGGCCCCTCCAATGGTCCCATGTGTGCCGGGAACCAATTGATGTAGTGCGGAGTCAGGTGATGAGTACCAAGTATTCTGCCGACGGTCGGGGATACGCTGCCTCTTCCGAAGGACAGAATTGCCCTCTTGTAGTCGCAGTATATCAAGCTTTTGTTGTCTTCTAGGAGTGCAATTCTGATGGCCGCCTGCTCGGCCACCTCAGGACTATCAGTGCGGACCATGCACGCGTTGATGACCGTGCCATCTTTGTTGACCACCGCTGCTACATAGGCTCGTCTGCCAGGATATTTGGCTGTGTCCGTAAAGCAGCATGCTTTCCCGGAGGCGGCTGCCTGTCGGAGGAGTGCTTTGGCTCGAGCAAGTTTTCTGTCGATGTTGTGCTCTGGGTTCATATTCCTGGGCAGAGGGGCCGCCCTGATCTTTTTCCTCTGGTCGGGTGTTAGCCCGTGGCTGTTACACTCTATCTCCCGAGGCGCGATGCCGATTTCTCGTAGTATCCACCTGCCCGCAGGTGTGCCGGACAGCCTGGTGATCTGTGCCCGTTCCCGTGCCTCAGCAATCTCGCTCAGCGTGTTGTACATGCCTAATTCGTGCAGTGCCTCTGTGCTCGTGTGCATGGGTAGACCCATGGCTGTCTTGGCGACGTTACGCAGGAGCGTGTCAAGCTATTCTCTCTCCACTTTTGACCAATTGTGCATGGCCGCGATGCACACGAAGTGACTGATTACGAAGGCCTGTGCCAGTCTAAGCAGGTTGTCCTCCTTGAGCCCGTGATGCCGGTTGGCAACCGTCTCAGTAGGCGTGTGGCGTTCTCGGCCTTTGTGGTGAGCTTAGCGACTGCGATGGTGTTCGAGCCGTTTGCCTCTATTGTCATGCCCAACATCTTGATGTGACCGACCACCGGAATCGTGTTGCCTTAGGCGGTGTACAGGCGGACGCATGGGTCGGCGCCTGTGTCCCATCCCTTCGGTTTGGGACCTCGTCTCTTGGGTCTATATAGCAGCAGCTCAGACTTGCTCGGCGAGCCCCGCAGGCCTGTTGGTTTGAGGTACTCCTCAGTGGTTCGGATCGCATTTTGTAAAGTGTGCTCGATTTGTCCTTCGCTCCCATTTGCCACCCACATGGTCATGTCATCTGCATAGATGGTATATTGGAGGTTCTTGATTCGAGTCAGTTGCCTGGACAGTCCTATCATGGTCACGTTGAAGAGGGTAGGGGTTATCACCGAGCACTGCGGGGTACCCCTGTCACCCAGTACGACTGGCTCCGATTGCAAGGACCCGACTCGTAGCTAGGTCTGCCTTCCCCTCAGGAAGTCACGGATGTAGTCATGGAGACGTTGACCAAGTCCGAGTGTTGAGATTTGTTGTAGAATGAAGGAGTGCCGTATGTTATCAAAGGTACTGCTGTAGCGTGTGTGCCTTGCCTCCCAGTCCTCGACAGTTCCACTGCCATACTATGAAGTCGCTAGTGGGTTCTGCCATCATGAGGAGTTCTATGCATGCTGGCGTGACTGCCTGGCATTACTCGGTCCGTTGGTTCACTGGTCGCCATCCCGGAGAAGCTAGTCGCTCGGGGTCCTAGTGCAGGGGCGACCGCATTGTCTAGGAACGCCTCAATCTTTATGCAGCGTTGGTTATATCTTTCTTCCATAACCGCCATGTTGGTTTGTAGACTGTTCATGTTAGAAAGGCAAGGTGGAGGCTATGATTAGACAGGCGTATAAGGCGGCCCTTGGGTTGCCTAACAATACTTCTACCGAAAGGCTGCTGGGATTAGGGGTGCACAACACCTTGGAAGAACTGCGGGAAGCACACTTGGCGATGCAACTCAGTAGACTTTCCAAAACGAAAGTAGGGAGGGATATATTGGAAGGGATCGGCATTGGAGTTGATTCTCCCGCTGGGGACATGAAAATTCAGGTGAAGCGAGAAATGCACAAGGGCTTGTACATAAAACCTTTACCTAAAAATATGCATCCGATTCATCACGAGAACCGTAGGAAGGCAAGAGCCAGAGCTTTACATGCTAAGTACGGGAAGTACAACGGGGCAGTCTACGTAGATGTCGCCGAGTATAAGAACAAGGACGCATTTGCAGTTGAGGTGGTGGACGGGCGGGGACGCTTAGTCACCTCTGGATCAGTCAAAACCCGCTCCTCAGAAACTGCAGAGGAGGCGGCGATAGCGCTAGCTATAGGTAATACTGAAGCTGACCTGATTTTCAGCGACTCTAAAACAGCCATCCGAAATTTGGCGAGGGGCAGAATCTCTGTCACAGCGGCAGGATTACTAGATCGGGCCACGGGGCGAGGGACTACGGAGGTGGAAATTGTCTGGGTACCGGCCCACTCTGGGAACCCTGGGAACGAGGCGGCTCACATGAATGCTTGAGGTTTCGTCAGCCGAGCAGGTGAGCCGGACGTTCCAGGGAGGTCCACGCGAGATGGGCTGGTGTCCTTTCACGACATTACTAACCATTACAAACTTGAGCGGAGAATTTACCCTCCACCGGACAAGTAATTGGTGAAGGCGCAGGAAAGCGTCTGGCGAAGATTGCAGACGAGATCTTTCTATAACCCATACGTGTTAAACAAAATCTACCTGGACGTTCAGCCGGAATGCAAATGGTGCCAGGAACTGGCCACCTATGACCACATATTATGGAGCTGTAGCATAGCGCTGCCACCGGCGGATATTATGCGTGATTCTTCTCTTGAGCAGTGGGAGGCCGTGTTGGCCAGCTCAGACCCGGTCGTCCAGACCAGGGCCGTGGAGTGGGCCACCCAGGTCGCCGTCAGCCATGAGCTGATGGCCATCTAGCACGGAATCGTCCGCACATGCGTTCTGACGAAAATAAAGTTTTTCCATCCATCCATCCAGTGTGTAGGTTGGCTACATTTGTTTCCAGAGGAGCGATATTGGATTGCATGCCGGCTACCGACTCCGTTAGCTGCTTGACACTGTCACGGAACGCACTCAGCATCTCGCGGATCTCGGAGCGAGCGCGCCCGGCCGCCGTCAATTCTTGTTCGCCATTGAGAGCCCTGCGTTTGGCGGGCCTCTCGCTATTCATATCATCATCTGCGTCGTTACTAATCACGATCGTGGCTGGGATGTAGGCTCGACCGTCATCCTAGCCGCATTGCCGCTCCTAAGTTCCTCTACTTCTCACATGATGTTGTGAATCACGGTTCGCATATGTGCGTTTTCCATTGCTAGCTTAGCCAGGCTGTCATTGCTCACATGCCCCGTTGTAGCGCCCCCAGTTACTTTGTTTGGGCCGGTTGCCTTCAAGCGGTCGGCCATGTTGTGCCGGTTGTCGTCGGCCTGCCTCCTCGGTGGTGGTCCTCCAGGAATTGCACACGGCGCGTCCCGCTGCTTCTGGGTCCTGAAGTCGAGCGCTCCCTGGACTGGGAGCGCCCTCTCGGCAGGGATCTGCTGCGAGATCTGCCTCGGGATCTGGAGCGCCCCCTGGATCTGGAGCGTCCCCGGGATGGTGGCTGTCCCTCGGCTCCAGTGTGCCCGACCCGCTGGTTCTCCGCCGTGGCGCGGTCTCGATAGTCTATAGGTACCCGGGGTTGGCGTGTGATGCCTCGGTGCCACTCAAGGCCGCCGCCTTGTCCCATATTCCGCGTCGTACCACGTATGGTACCTGATATCTTTGCTTGCACTGGCGGTCCGCGGTTGCGTGCGCGCCTTCACACAGTTTGTATTTTGGCGTACAGCGATATCCTTCCTCCGGTTGAAGGGCTCCACATTGTCGACATGCCTTGACTTCCGGCGTTGGGCATACATCCGCGCGGTGCCCCAGCGTGTCACATTGATAACACGTGTTCACTTGCTTGCGATATACGATATAGCGTATATCTAACAAGGGTAGGGCCATAGTTGACAAAATTGGGCACCCTGAGCCCACCGAAGGCCACAATCACCGTGCCCGTGTCCTTGATGCGTTTAGCCTCGAGGCTAGCTAGCGGGTTCTTGCTGTTGATGATGCAGCGCTGCACCTCCGCCGGGCTATCTCCAATGGGGATGCCGCGGATAACGCCTTTGCACGTGTTGTGCGGTGCCGCTTCGTAGGCGCTGATCTCATATAGCTTGCCATATAGCTCGATGGCCTTCATTCGCACGCACAGGGTAGCGTTCTCCCTCTTGGGTGTGCTGACCACGATGATGTTCTGTTGCCAGTTGGGACATATGGTGTCCTCTTCTGCTTCACTCTCTGCGATCCCAGCCGCACGTACTAGGGCACTGGCGATCACCAGGGTTCCCATCCTGGAGATGTTGTGTAGTTGGGGTGATGAAATTGAGAAATTCGCAGGCGCTAGTAGGAATCGGTTGGCGCAGGACTGAGGTAATTGGAGATCGCAGGGGGAGGCCTTCGTCTCTCAGTGGACATAAAATAGGCTGATGATGATGACGACCGGTAGTACGTGCCGGTAGTAGTACCACCATGTGGTGCGGGTGGTACCAGTAGTATTGGTACCGGTGCGCCAATCCCGAAGATAGATATTTTACCAGTGCTTCCGATGGTATCGGTAACCTGAGGTACCACGTGTGGTCGGCGGTACTGTTGGTATCACTGCGGTACCGATGATATCAGTATTGGTGGTACTGGTGATACCTGTACCAGTGGCAACACTATGCGGTACCATTGGTACTAGTGGTACCGATGGTACCACCATGCAGTACCATCGCACGGTGGTGGTACCGGCGGTACGGGGAGCGTTCTCACATTCTTCCTTCGTGTCGGCTAGTGTTTTCAGACGCTGGATGGATGGATGTTATGAGCGTCCCCTTTGGAACGGGGCGGTGGGTTGCACCACCAAGCTCTTGCTATTATACTGCCTAATATCCTACCTAACTTAAACAATAAAAAAATAAAAAAAAAACACACTATGAACTCTCATACCCAAATTTTCTGTTCCCCTATTGCTAACTGTGCTTTTGTACGTCTCCGTTTTTTTTTTGTCGTTTCCCTCCTTTTCGTCTACCAATCCTCCAATCGCCTCTTACTAATGACTATTGCGGACATGTTTACTTTTCCACTGCTCCCGCTGAACCCAAGGGCTTCAAGGAGGCCAGTGGTGCCTAAATCGACCGCTGGGTAGACGTCTTCACATTCTAATAAAACATGCTCCATAGTTTCCCTAGCTTTACCGCAGCAAGCACATGCTTCTTGTTCCTTCTTATATCTCGCTTTATAGGTGCGTGTTCTAAGGCATCCCGATCTCGCTTCGAAAAGTAATGAGCTTCCCTTTGAGTTATCATAAATCGTTTCCTTCCTGATTTCGTTTTTTACTCTTAAGTAGTTACTCATAGCAGATTTCCTTTCCATTGCCGCCACCCATGAGATTATTTCAGCCTCTCTGACTTTCCGCTTGACCGTCTTTGTTGTTGTGTTGCCCACCCTGCAAGCCACATATTTGCTGGTAAGCCTCCTAGCTCTTTTCCTACACTGCGAATCAATGTTTTTACTGTACAGATACCTGAGCACTCTCCCAGCCTATTTACTTTCTTCCATATTCCTCAGGCGTTCTTCACACTCAATTTTACTGCGAGCTTCCCTCACTTCAAAACTAGTCCAGCCCATATCACCCTGCACAGCTTCATTTGTAGTCTTCCCGTGAGCGCCCAATGCGAGGCGACCCACTGACCTTTGGTCCCCATCGAGTACTGATTGTACCCCTGATTTAAAGCAAACAACCGCATTTTCAAAAGTAAGTCCTGGAACCATTACACCTTTCCACGTACCTCGGAGGACCTCATACCTATTGTATCCCCATAGCGCTCTGTGCTTCCATTATGGCTGCATTTCTCTTCCCCTTCACTGTTATTGTTTTTTCCTGTGTTTCCATATATCTATTGCCCTCGTTTATCCATATACCAAAGTATTTATATTCTGTTACCCGAGGTATTTCCTGGCCCTGTATCTCCACTGTCTGTTCACTGTTTCCACTGAATACCGTAGCACCTGACTTTCTAACACTAAATTTAAAACCTAAATTGTTACCTTCCTGTCCACAGATATTAACCAGACGTTGCAAATCACTTTGCTTGTTAGCTAGCAACACAATGTCATCCGCATAAAATAAACCTGGGAGCTGCTGCTCTACTACTGTACCCACCCGCCTGTTTGTATAAGAGATTAAACCCGATATTACTTCCTTCCAGCGCCCTCTCCATCCTCACCATGTACATCATAAACAGCAGCGGGGATAAAGGGCACCCCTGCCTCAGTCCCTTGTTGATATGAACTATCTCCTCGCTTCTCATCCCTTCCCATTCAACGCAAACGGTATTTTCTAGGTAAATACTGTAACAGTATTTTCTAGGTAAAGCTGTAACAATCGTCACCTAAGCCTTCCCCTTTCAGAATATCCCACAAAATGTTGCGGTCTACGTTGTCATAGGCTCCTGTAATGTCTAAAAAGGCCACATATAACGGTCTGCTTTCTACTTTTGATAGTTCAATACACTGAGTAACAACAAATAGGTTATCATCTAAACGCCATTCTGAAGTTCTCCCAAAATTCCATTATTCTCTGCCCATGCTTGAAGCTTTAATTTGATTGCCTGCATTGCTACCCTGTATATTACCGATGTAATGGTCAACGGTCTATACGAGTGAATTCTATCTTTCTCCCCCTTACCTTTATAAATTAAATCCATTCTACTTTGTCGCCAACTGTCTGGTATTCGTCAATCTTTTAAACTTTTTTCCACTGCTTTCACCAGAGCTTACTTACTTTTTGATCCTAGTTCATTAACCAGCCTAACGGCAACCTCGTCTAGCCCCGTAGCTGTGCGCTTAGGAATTTTCTCTTCCGCTTTCTTCCAGTTGAAATTTGTCAGCACCAGCTCCTTTTTCACTTGAGTCTCGTTCATGCTTTTTTTTTCTTCAAATACGACTTCGTCAATAGCTTGGAAAGATTCGGCTGTTATTTTTCGGATGTAATTTATTGCCGCTTCTCCTTCCAGTCTGTTTTCATCTTCGTCTAGGATATGTTGTATTGTTGTTGACTTCCTGCCTAATAATTTCATGTTGTTCCAAAATATTCTAGGTGCGGCCTTCTCTTTCTCGAGTATTTCTGACAACCGACGTTCACTTTCACCTTTTAATTTTGCTTGCACCAGTATTTTAACCATAGACTTTTTCTCCCGGTATATTTCCCATTTACTGGTTACTTCATCCTGCGGCAACTGCGCCTTCTTTGCCTGCCTGTGCTCTCGAGATGCTTTCTGTCGTTCTGCGATCGCTTCTCGTACGTCCCTGTTCCACCAGCTTTTCGGTTTCTTTGTTCCTTTCCAACGAACATGTTGTTTCTCTTTCCGTATTTTTGTCGTTATTATACTTAGAAGCTCACCATATTCCCACTCTTTACTTGGCCATTTGCCAATTTCTTCCTCGACTCTAGCGACAATATTTGCTGTCTGTTCAGCCTTCGAATTTGGACTGGCCATTTTGCGCTCCTTGCTCTCGTTCCCAGCTACATATCACATTTTCAAAATGATGCGTTTATGGTCACTCCATATGCTGCTATACCCTTCCTCATCAATGACCATTTCTCTCAACTTATCATGAATTCCTTCTGTCATCAGACAGTAATCAATGGTCGATTGCCGGTTTCCCACTTCCCACGTGATCTGCCCTTCAAACTTAGGCCCTGTATTCACGATAACAAGGTTATGTTGCTCACAAAGGTCTAGCATTGACTTCCCGTTGTTGTCGGTATAGCCATGTAAATCCTGTATGTGGGCATTCATGTCACCTAATAGGGCAATTTCAGGACCATTCCCGAAACCCTTAATATCAGTGCTTATGCATTCCGCTAACTTTTTATTCTTCTCTGCGCAATTATTTCTGGTCCACAAATACGTAACGCCCAGCCAAGTTTTTTTCCCACTCATTGTACCCGATAACCAAAGATGCTCTTGACATTTTGAATTTACTCTTTTCCATTTGGCTCCCTGATGGATGAGCATTCCGACTCCCCGTCCCTTTCTTTCCGACTTAGTTCTGTTGCACCCTACCCAAACGCAATTCTCAATAAATGGCGGCTCTTCTGAGTCTCTAAGGTGCGTTTCTGTAACCGCATACACCCCTATTTGTTCTCTATTTAACTGCTCCTCAATCTCTGCCCACTTTTCCTTTCTTCTGCTGCCCTGCATGTTTATGTAGCCTATTGCATGGCGAGCCCTCTTTCTTGCTTTCCTCCTTTTCTCGCTATTGACGGCGATGCTCTTCTGAGGTTCCCCTAGGGGACCTTCTTCATTACTATCTACTCTGGCCTCCTGAGTGCCCGCGGGCCCCCTAAAAAAAGCAACAACGCGACCACCAATTCGCCAGCCCACTTCTTGTGCCAGCCTGTAATTGAAGTGGATCCCGTCTCGTTAAAACCACCACACCTTCTCACCTCCCTGTTTATTTCGACCACCTCGAAGCCTTGCTCTCGGCTCATTTTTCATATTGCCTCATTAGCAGCCATTGCGGCTCTTTGTACGTGACTGTCACATACAGGCACCTCCGGCACCGTGCACACCACGATCTGCACCTGAGGGCATAGCTCGCGCAATTCGTCCACCCCCTCCCTTCGCCAACCGCTGGGCTAGTCCTGTCCCTTTCCTGTTCAGGTCGTCGTTAAGCCCACCTGCTACTATGACAAGGTTGCGCACGTGGGCATTTTCCGCGAGCTTTTCTTTTGCTCGCTCCATGACAGAACCCAGTGTCCGCCCTAGAAATGTCCCTACCGCCACTCTTTTATCGCCTTCCACCCTCTCCACAATTGCTTTTGAACAACTAGCCATGTTTGAGTCGCCGGCGATAATCATCCTTTCACTCTCTTCTACTTCTCCCTGCTTCCCTTTGTCCTTTTCCGCGGGATTCGAACTCGACAAGGGGCATTGTCCCCTGGGCTCCTGCTTTTACCGCGCGGCGGCCTCGAGGTAGCTGCCGCTCTTTCCAGCTAACCCTTCATCACACTGCACGAATTCCACGTACCCTGGTGACACTCCCTCGCCTGTCGCGTCGGAGGTCTGCGTTCCATTGTCACGCACATTCTCGTTCACAATGGCGGCCCTGTTCAGCTTTTCCTCGGCTGCTTCAAGTCTCTTTTCAACTACCTTCCGTGCATCACGCTCCCTGTTTAGCTCATTTTTGAGCTCTTGCACCTGTTTGACAAGCTCTTCCTGGAAAGCCTCCATTTTATGCAGCCTAGCATCGACATCACATTGTGTGCCTGTTGGTTCGATGCCCTCTACATTCTCATCCGTATCCTCATCTGCCTTGAAGGACCCCCCGCGCACTGCCTGTTTTCCCGGCTTTCTCGCTATGTATTGCACGGCTTTTTGCAAATACTATAATACTATAATAATTCTACTACTGATGCAAATACTACAATACTATACCACTATATCAATGCAGAGCTCGTGCCTTTTAGCAAGAACCGATACGCACCGGATCCAAATCCTCAAAATGTCGCAAAGCAACTCTCAGCACTGTTTCAAAAGCAATCAATGCCGCGGAGACCGCAGTTTCTTGGCAGTTTCGTCAAAGCAGTTTCTTGGAGGATTATGTGTATTTTACTACAATTGTGGATTATCCTTAGTTCTATTATTGTAGTGAGTGCTTAGATAATTTTGTATAATTTTGGATAAATCATTCTGTGTGCTGCTGAATAATAATCTTTGATTGTGAGAAATGATAATAATGTTAGTAACAAAGGTTGGTAGGTGGTATGAATTAAGTTTTTGTTGAACCGATGAGCGCCCAACGTGGATTATTGGGCTACAGTTTGTGATGTGCTATAGCGGTTAACACTTCGGCAAACAAACTCGTGAAAGGCAGAAAGTGTCATGCCCATCACGACCTGCCTATTTTTACAACCACAGTGTATGCATGGAGATATGAACATTGTTGAAATTTGAAAGCGGATCATATAATATTTTATCCTCACTAGTATGTGCTTCAATTGTAGTAGCACAAAAGTCGCACATCTGACTGAGGTTGTGTAATTTTAGCTCATCTCACGGAAAACCTGCGAAGTGTTTCTTCTCGTTACTGAACACAGGTTGTTTATATTGTCGTACGGTTTCATAACACCATGCTTTAAATCATATTCTCAGCTTTGTTTGCAATATTGTTAGCAGCAGATTGACTCCCACATAACTGTATACTATTTGTGTTCGAATCGATTCACCTTGAGCTTTCTTGTATTCAAGTGTGATGTTTCCTTTTAGATGCAGTAAGTTTTGTAACTATACCGCGGGTTCAGTGAAGTCTATGTATTTTAGTAATTAGTGGAGCGCTGATGCGTATTTCATTCAGCGAACATCTACAGCGCTGGTCCTGTGTGTATGTGTTCCTTGTCGCCATCTTTTCGCGCTGTTTGAACTTGAAGTATCAACGCAGTTGTCGTCCCAAATTGAGAATAGTGAGAAAGCTGATTTTGGAACTGAATTTATTAAATTCTACAGGTAAGTAAGTTGACGTACATGATAAAATGTGTTAATCCAAGCTAGTGAAAGCTTATGACACTTCGCAGGAGTTCTTAAAGGGACACTAAAGGTTACTATTAAGTCAAGTTAAAGTGGTAGAACAATGTTCTAGAACGTCTAAGGCGTCAATATAATCGCGAACAGAGTTTTAGTAACCAAGAAATTGAGGTAAATGCATGACACGATTTGAGACCCCCCCCCCCCCCCCCAGCGACATTCCGGTACTAGCTCGATGCACCCTTCATCATAATTTATGTCACTAATACTCAACTACACGTATTAAAAAGATCATAAATTTCATTACATTATAAGACGGAAGAAAATGCTACTTGTCTACTTCTATTCGATTCTAAGAAAAAATAACATTTTAACGTTACCCTTCAGTAGTATGCGGGGTCGAAAAGTTTCGTTTCGCTCTACTCTGCGCGCTCGACTGCGCCGCGCGCGCTTTGGAGTTTCAGTTTTGTGATCGCGTAGTGCTGCGCTGGTTGGTGTCCATTTTCGTATCCCGAGGTCGCATCGCTGGAGTCCTCGTTGATTTCGCACTCCGGAGAGCCGGTGTCGTGGCCGCCGTCGTAGTAGTACGTAACGACGCCGGCAGCGCGAGCCCTCAGCAGCAGGTCGCGCTCATCAGTACTTAAATCACTGAAGTCGCGCCCAGCATCGCGAGCAGGGGCGCGATCGGAGATATTTTGTTCGATACGCGTTCTGTTCAGTTGCTGCAACGTCACAAAGTTGCAGTATGCAAAATTTGTGACAGCGGGGCGGAGAGAGCAGCCAATCAGGAAGCGGTGACCTCCCCGGAAGTTTATCTCCGTCGTTTGGCGTCTGCTTGCAAACAGTATACTACAAAGCCAAATGTTTCTCGTCTTCCAATTGAATGAAATCTTTATCTAAAAAAATGTATTTTTTCTTCTCAAGCCCAAACACGTTTTCAAATAGCAGTACGTGTGACTACTGCAATTTATAACTATTAGGTTCTTTGCGTCGTCCCTAGGTGGTGTCGCGCACAGCGAGAAGGAAAAAGAAAAAAAAACGACGGGAAGAGTGGCGCACTTTTCAAGAGGCAGCGACAACATCCCAGTGGCTCGCTGGCACCGATGGTCTTGTCGATTTCTCTGTACAACCAACGAATTATTTGTTTCGAGAAACAAAAACGACGCCGGAATTCACTTTCTGCCATCTCTTCAAACGCGTTTCGCACCGCCACCCGCTCTCCTCCTTCCTCTAGAAAAGCCAGCGCAACAACCTAAGTTTCCAACGGAAGCGCCATTTTCTAGAATTAAACTATGAATTGGATTCAAACGTGCCATTCCGCAGCCGAAAAGGCCGCCTGTTGGATCCAATCCAATCCACCAGACGCGCCATGCGAAGCCGTATGATCGCTCCAAACTTCTCAACTCCCGTCGCGTTCGGACGAAGTGCTCGGTGGGCGGATGATTGACAGGAGCGTGTCGTCATTTTGACGTCACCAAAAACGGGGCCGCGCCCCGCGGCTGGCGACGTCGGCGCGGAGTAGGCCAATCGCGCGCGCCGGTAACCGAACGAACGCGCCGAACAACCATCTCCGATCGCACCCCAGATGTGTCGTTGTCAGGGTCCATTGCGACGAGCGTCGAAGTTCGCGTCATAGAATGAAGAACCAGCTTATCGCCGCGCCGCTTTCCCACTCGCTCGTTATCATACTTCCGCTTTCGCACTGCTGTCGGCTTTGTCTTGGTTCTGTTTCTGGACGTGCGTTTGCGTTTTGCGCAGAAAAGCCGGAGCGCCGTCTGCGGACGCCGTTTTACTCACCGACGGCGCAACGTCACTATGAGACCATGACGTCACCACTCCTTGATCGGTGGGCGGGCAATTTGAACTGCGCTAGAGGTATCGCGGACGCTTCAGAACGCATTTTCTCTTAAAATAAGTCTCTTCTTGGCACGAAACAAGCGTTTCGAAGTTTCTGGGATGGTAATTCAACAATCCACGTTGACTTAATATTAACGTTTAGTGTCCCTTTAAGTTATAGCACCAAGTTCGAGCTGTACGGGTTCCGAAATATGATTGCGATATCAACTATATGGACACTCCAGGCGCATTTCTGCCATCGCCGTCGCCGTGACGTTGCGTATAAAGTCCAAGGGCGATAACATCGTTCCCACGCGCCGTATGCTGTATTTGTGAATAAAAGCGTGTGAGGGTGAGCCGACGATGGCGGCTCAATTTCGCGCGCTCAAGGGAGAAAAGCTTCTGTCGAACGCAAGGCACCGGGGGGAGAGGAGAGAACGGGGGGAGCATTCTACTCCGGCGGCTGCTGCGTATGGCGCGGGCCCTATTTTGAAAGCGATCTGCGATGGGGACAGAGCCTAGGCGTTGTTGCGTACTCCAGGGTAGCGTACCGTACTGCTGCCGAGAAGTAGCGGCGCCTGCCTAACGAAGCTCGACCGACATTACTTATTGCGGTGGCGGTGGTAGAACACCCGCCTCGCGTGCAAGAGGTCCGTGGTTCGAATCCCGGTGCCGCGCCATTTTCCACCGGATTTAAAAAAAAAGGAAAAAAATCCGCGTGTTGATAAAATTGCATAAACAGGCCTGGAGTGTGGCCTGATCCCGGTGACCAGAACCGGTAACGCACTCCCTCACCAGAGCAGGATTGGCCACCCTGGTGCAGTACTTGGCCACAACCTCCTATATGAACACGACTACAGTACCAGTGGCACCCACGACGATAATGAAAGAGAGAATGGTCTAGAGGAATTTGAAATCCCACAGGTAACACCGGAAGAAGTAAAGAAAGCCTTGGGAGCTATGCAAAGGGGAAAGGCAGCTGGGGAGGATCAGGTAACAGCAGATTTGTTGAAGGATGGTGGGCAGATAGTTCTAGAGAAACTGGCCACCCTGTATACGAAATGCCTCATGACTTCGAGCGTACCGGAATCTTGGGAAAACGCTAACATAATCCTAATCCATAATAAAGGGGACGCCAAAGACCTGAAAAATTATAGACCGATCAGTTTACTGTCCGTTGCCTACAAAGTATTTACTAAGGTAATTGCAAATAGAATCAGGAACACCTTAGACTTCCGTCAACCAAAGGACCAGGCAGGATTCCGTAAAGGCTACTCAACAATAGATCATATTCACACTATCAATCAGGTGATAGAAAAATGTGCGGAATATAACCAACCTTTATATATAGCTTTCATTGATTACGAGAAAGCGTTTGATTCAGTCGAAACCTCAGCAGTCATGGAGGCATTGCGGAATCAGGGTGTAGACGAGCCGTATGTAAAAATACTGAAAGACATCTATAGCGGCTCCACAGCCACCGTAGTCCTCCATAAAGAAAGCAACAAAATCCCAATAAAGAAAGGCGTCAGGCAGGGAGATACGATATCTCCGATGCTATTCACAGCGTGTTTACAGGAGGTATTCAGAGACCTGGATTGGGAAGAATTGGGGATAAGAGTTAATGGAGAATACCTTAGTAACTTGCGATTCGCTGATGATATTGCCTTGCTTAGTAACTCAGGGGACCAACTGCAATGCATGCTCACTGACCTAGAGAGGCAAAGCCGAAGGGTGGGTCTAAAAATTAATCTGCAGAAAACTAAAGTAATGTTTAACAGTCTCGGAAGCGAACAGCAGCTTTCAATAGGTAGTGAGGCATTGGAAGTGGTAAGGGAATACATCTACTTAGGACAGGTAGTGACTGCGGATCCGGATCATGAGACTGAAATAATCAGAAGAATAAGAATGGGATGGGGTGCGTTTGGCAGGCATTCTCAGATCATGAACAGCAGGTTGCCATTATCCCTCAAGAGAAAAGTGTATGATAGCTGTGTCTTAGCAGTACTCACCTACGGGGCAGAAACCTGGAGGCTTACGAAAAGGGTTCTACTCAAATTGAGGACGACGCAACTAGCTATGGAAAGAAGAATGATAGGTGTAACGTTAAGGGATAAGAAAAGAGCAGATTGGGTGAGGGAACAAACGCGAGTTAATGATATCTTAGTTGAAATCAAGAAAAAGAAATGGACATGGGCAGGACACGTAATGAGGAGGGAAGATAACCGATGGTCATTAAGAGTTACGGAATGGATTCCAAGGGAAGGAAGGCGTAGCAGAGGGCGGCAGAAAGTTAGGTGGGCGGATGAAATAAAGAAGTTTGCAGGGACAACATGGCCACAATCAGCACATGACCGGGGTAGTTGGAGAAGTATGGGAGAGGCCTTTGCCCTGCAGTGGGCATAACCAGGCTGATGATGATGATGATGATGATGATGATGATGATGATGATGATGATGAGCGTGGCGTTGTCGGCGGGCTGCAGGCATCCGGTAGATCATGGCGACCAAGCAGGGGCGAGACGATTTGCTAGTGCGAAACTTGCACTGTTTATTCAAAGGTAGTTGAAAGAAAATAAGAAAAGCATGAAGTATGAAGTCTCAAGTAAGAAGTATGTCAAAGTACATTTCGGAGCCCCTTAAATAGCTCTCTACAAGTGTGGGCGGGATCTTGCTTCCATCGATGACACGTGACAGGTACGGAGAGAGGGCCCCTCCTCTTGCAATACCAAGCACGGGGAGGAGAGGTCGATCCTCTCATCGACGAATCCGGGGAGAAGGTCGGGTGAATGACCCCTCCGGTGCACGTGGGCTCCGGTTCAGAGAAGGTCGGGTGAATGACCTCTCCGGTGCACGTGGGCTCCAGCTCAGGGGTTAGGGTGAATGACCTGTCGCCACGTGGTGTCAGACGCCAACCCTAACAGCGTCTAGGCATCGAGGGCCGATAGCTTCGTGTGCCCTGTGTTCTCGCCATTCAGTTTGCGTTGAAGCTCGAGGCAGCACGAAGGTCAATTCGCTCGCTGCTGCGACCTATTGACGGACGGAGGGACGGACGAATGGACAGACAAGTTTTTGGGTAAGACGATTACCGAATTGAAACGATTACCAATGATCGAGGGCTTCACAATCGAGGCATTCTTAGATACGGGACCGTTTCCGAGCCTCCTTCGAGTTCACCAGACCACATCGAATCGCGTCACAGCTAATTAAGGAGCGCAGAAGCACATCTACCCCGTTCCCGAGGCGCGGTACGTGCAAACGAGTTGGCGTCCCCCACCTTGTGCACCGCAGGTGGAGCTATTCACTGCTTGACTCTTCCCGAAAGTGTCGCGAGAGCCTGGCACTCTTCCAGGTAACGTGGGTCCCGAGGCAAGTCGGTTGTAATGCACCGTGAAGCCCTGGCAGCAATCCCCCCATCCGCCTTTGCGAAGGCAGTTGCAGACCGGGAAGGCAATACCGCAGACAAATAATCCCTCGGACAATTGGAGCCCAAGGAGTGACCCTCTGAGCCGAATATGACGTACACTCGCACGGGCGCCTACCATTGGCCGAAAATGACGCCACCTGAGCGGGCTCGCCGATTGGCCGAACGTGACGTGACTTCGAGACACCGAAGGGGTTAAAAGCCAGAGACCGGGAGCAGCAAGAGAGCATTCCTTCATTCATCTCTTTCGAGCTTCTTGCCACGGGCCGCAGCGTCCGAGTTGCTGCCGGCCCTTAATGACTTTATGAGTGTTAATTTCTTTGTACTCTCACTGTAAATAATGTAGATAAACCTCCAGTTTTTCATCTCAAAGTTCTCCTCAACCTCCGCCAACTCCCGCACCCAACGGCAAGGTCCAAAAATCTGGGAGACAGCAATTGGGATTGTCCTCCAGATCCAACAGCGTGCAAACAACAATCGGACAAAAGAAAATTATGGAGCAACTAAAAAAAATTCGGCAGCCATTCCACTCTGTGAAGGTGGATGACCAGTGAAGCTGTATAGATGGTATAGGTACAACACAGATATACATGAATATTTTGGTGCTGTTTATTATTTCACGCAAGTTACTATAGCTTTGTGGTCACTATGGACGGCCAAGTGTTCGGTGACGACGACGGACAGGTTCTTGGCGAAGGTTAAGTACAAACACGGGCGCCTTGTGGTCGTTGGCACCTTGAGATCGGTGTAGCAGTGTAGCCCGAACCGTTCGAGCATAAACGAGAGCTACCAAATGCCATCTGGCCGCGACACGTCCCCGTTGAAGTCGCCAACGACGAAGATTGGAGTTTGATCGTCATCGGCCGAATCGAGTAGCCATCCAAAGTAGTCGTTCATAAAGTTCTCTACGTCGAGCTTGGAAGAAGCAGGCCGAACGTACACGGTGGCAATGACACAGGTTTCAGTGCCCCCTCCGCGGGCAGACGACCTTTGCCGCGCAGTCGTCGTGGTGTCCATTCTCCTGCGTCCCTGTAGCCAGGTGGTCACGCCCGACCCCAGCCGGCGCCTCTAAATTCCAGAGCGGACCTCGCACAGTGGCCTCTGCCGCGGTCCATTGTCTGGTGTCTCGAAAAGCTCATGGTGTATTAACGCCGCCGTAGTCAATTCTCCAAAGGACGTTCACGGTTGGTTAGCGCTGTCCTCGCTGGTTCTCTGAAGGGCGCCCCCACCGCGGGTGGATCGAAACATGTGCAGCGAGCTGAAATAAATTGCACGTTGCCACCTCGGCAGGCCATTCCTAACAGCTCCTCCATGGCCCGGAAAATCTCGCCTGGCCAGTGCTGGCAACCGCTGGGCAGGAAGAGAATGGCTGGCGAGCAAGACGATGGCTTTGCTCTCTACAACCACTGCGCAATTGGAATGCCTTCAACCATCTCACAACAACTGACACAGAAGAGTCGATCCCGGCAACACAATACCACTCAGCGTGCAAACGCCCGGAATCAGCTGTTAACCTACCAGGCTTCCTATCAAAATTTCAATGCAAATCACTCAACTGGGAAACCCCAAATTTTGCCCCAAAATTTCGTGCCCCCAAAGCGAGCGTTCACGTTCCTCTTGAGTTCGACCAAACCCGACCGCCGCGCTGCACAAAAGTAAAGGTTTACGCAAACTAAACCGAATGCTCTCAACCACCAATACTCGAACGTAACCTAAGCAGCCTAGCTTCACGAACAGTCTGTTCTTACCCTATCGCAGTGGCGTACTTATCTCATGTACGGTTGCCACTGAACAGTCTGGCTAACTCCACAGGTACGTAATCAGAATAGCGCTAGCTTTGTGGACCCTATTCCGAACACGTGCTTGCGTCGCACGCAAACATTTCATCACGCTTACTCACATTTGCTCCTTTAGTCTATACAGGACACGTACCTTAATCGAGCAACTAAACTTGCGTAACTTACGCACTCCACAGAACCCTTAAAAAAATTGCGTCTGCTAATAACTCGTTCTACGCACGCGTACTAGAGAAGTCAAAATACGGCTGCCCTCAACACACACGAGCAACCCAGTCAAACATTCTGCTTCCTTCCGTCCGCACAGGACACGCGCTAAAGGAACTAAGAACGCTTCTTAGTGCAACTCATGCACTCACTGAAAATCTACGCGCTAAACCTTAGAAAATAAAAAAAAATACTTATAAAAAAGAAGGTTAAGTAATGCACACGCGCGTTATCATAGGCCTCTCAACGATAACCTTGACCTTCAGGTTACTCACACGCACAAAAAAAGCCTATCTACTCATTAATTAACACCTCGCGAGACTACAGGTTTACATAAAACACACTATCACAGTAGTGCCGACACACTATCAGCTCCTTCAACACGTTACAGTCTCCTGCCAATTTGCGCCCTGGCGCCATGCTTTCATCACGATCTCGACTGACCGCGTCACGACTCCCTACCACCTGGTCTCGTCTTGCCACCTTGCGCTCCTTCGCACTACACGCTGAACTCCGAAGAGAACGACGGAACGACGAGGTGCGTAACTGCCCCGTGCCCTTTGTCCGCGTCCGTGCAGAACATGCTTCTCGGTCTCTTTTTGACCGGTGGCTCAAACGGGCTTGATGCGCCAACGTCGTCACCGACGATCGCACCTTCCTCTTCTTCGCGCCCTGCCTTTTTGCTCCTGTCACCGTCTTTGGCGGCGCTGCACTACTCACCGCATGTCGATCTTTAAAGGGACACTAAAGTGAAAAATGATTTATTTTGCATCAGTAAATTGCCGTTATACAACACCAAAAACACCACTCTTACAACGATAAGACGTTTGGTAAGCCAGAAAAAGCGCAAGAACGAAATACGGGTGGCGACGCCTACTTAAGTTCCCGCACCTGGGGGCTGTGACGTCTTGGATTTTCATGGCCTCTTCTAGGGCATATTAACTATATATAGCGGTACAGATTGACTACATGGTGTTCTAAAGGAACCAAATGTTAACGTGGCAAGTTTCGCGAACCTTTATTTAACCAACGCGGCCCAAATGCGAAAACATACGTTCGAATCCCTGACGTCACGCTGACGTATCGGCGCTGGGGTTCCGGCGCGAAATTCAAATACTGATACTTGGACCTTCATTTTCGCATCTAATAATCAAACTATTTTTTGAAATGACTGCCTGCAGCGTTCTCAAACAATGCTTCATTAGTCTAAACTGATTTATTGTTTCGCTTTAGTGTCCCTTTAACGCGCTTCTTTTTACGGCGCTGTCTCTTTGAACTCGCTTTCATGCCGTCTTCTCGTGCCTTGTGCTGGCCGGTACACATTTCGTCGGCCCGGAACGGTCTCTTACCCGCACAGTCTGAGTGATTCTTAACTAAATCTACACTCTCTTGGCTACCTAGACTGGCGGAGAGCTGCACCGATCCCTGAACAATGCAGTTGTCTTCTCTTGAGCTATGCAGCTCGCAATCCTGAGAACTACCCTCAACTGCATCGTCCAGCTCGCACATCACTTCGGCACTCAGATCTGACTCGAAATGGGTGCTCGCGTCTGTCGGGTCAGCAGTACTCTCTACCTCGATAACGACCTCGTTACCATGAGATGCGACGCACACGTGCGGTGACTGTGCCATTTCCTTCACAGCTGGCCTAGCTATCTCTACAGAGCTCTGTTGGCACAGCAACTCGTCGCTCTCACTACGGCCTTTAACGGCCTCTGTTGCCACTAAGGCCTCGTTAGCTCCTAGCACTTCGAGTTCACCTATGAACGTGCTGCTAATCTCACAGGTACTACTACTTTCCTCGGCTTTCGACTGAAATCTGCTATCTACTTCCCACTTTCGCTGCGTCCAGCCTACAGATTTCCCAAGCCGCTGTTGACTTCGTGCGTTTAAAAGCTGCAAATTTTGTATCTCTTTGTTCACTGCTGCCATTTCTTTTTCAACCTCTTGCCATTTTTGCTCACGCTCTTGGCGTTTTCGCTCGCGCTCCTGGCGTTCTTGCCTAATTGATTCCTGTTCCTGTCTTTTTCTTAGAATTCGGTTACCAATTTGTTCTATGAATTTCAAATCATTGTTACTTGCGAGAATGGTTTTACGAATCTCTGATTCCGTCAAGTCCTCCTCTACGTCTATCTGGATCTCTCCACTGTTAGGGATGGCCGGACGCCAAGGGCGATACGTCATCCCCTTCCCCTCTCATGGTCGTGGCACCGTGGGTGCTACGTCATCCCCTTCCCCTCTCATGGTCGTGGCACCGTGGGTGATACGTCATCCCCTTACCCTCTTCTGGCCGGACCCCACGGCGCCGGAGAGGTCATTCACCCGACCTTCTCCCCGGATTCGTCGAAAAGAGGATCGACTTCTCCTGCCCGTGCTCGGTATTGCAGGAGGAGGGGCCTTCTTTCGGTGCCTGTCACGTGTCATCGACGGAAGCAAGATCCCGCCCACACTTGTAGAGAGCATATTTAAGGGGCTCCGAAATGTACTTTTGAGAGACTTCATACTTCATACTTCATGCTCTTCTTATTTTCTTTCAACTACCTTTGAATAAACAGTGCAAGTTTCACACTAGCAAATCGTCTCGCCCCTGCTTGGTCGCCATGATCTTCCGGATGCCTGCAGCCCGCCGACAACGCCACGCTACCCAATAAGTAATGTCGGTCGAGCTTCGATAGGCAGGCGCCGCTACTTCTCGGCAGCAGTACGGTACGCTACCCTGGAGTACGCAACACCACACAACCACAACAGGTCAGCTCTCGTCAAACACATTAGGACCATGGTCGCTACTTTAAGCTTTCGCTCTGCTGTCACACAATACTTGCTGCGATACCCACGCAGATCAGAATACAAGTAAAAGATCCCAGCGAATCAAATCTACACACACAGAGAAATTGAAGCCTGGTAAATCTTACAACCAAAACCAAACGCTTACCCACTGAAGCAGCACCATATCACCAGTCCTTCTCCGCCGTATCCAATTAGTTGCAAGAGGTGGTAAATCCCAAGTCGCCCCCAACTTGATTAGGATACCGGTCGGTCACCATGTGCCAAAGTCCGTGAGCTGCCGTTGCTGTCTCCGAGTCGTAGGCCGAACTACGAGCCGTAGGCCGATCCCACCGCTGATTTGGTGACGGGCTTGTAGGACGATCGGAAGAACTTGGGGCGACAGGACTAGGCGAGCAGGATTTATTTACAGCATTTACATTTGAACATGGGATACATTTACACAGTCTAGCGTGACTCCCCAATAGAGCCCGCAAGGCGAAGCATACAGCAAACGAGCACACAGCTCACGAGTACATTGACGAGCACAGAGCACGACGACGAGCACACCCTAGCCGCCGACAACAGCTCGTTATATCCACTTCGTGTTCCCTAGATCCCTAGGTGAGGCAAAACGTTCGACGTCATCGTAAACCGGCCGCCTCTCTGCGGGACGTTTTACAAACACACACACGCACACACAGGTTTCAGTGCCCCCTCCGCGGGAAGACGACCTTTGCAGCGCAGTCGTCGTGGTGTCCATTGTCCTGCGTCCCCGTAGCCAGGTAAAGAATTATGGGTGTAACGTTAAGGGGAGATAAGAAGAGAGCAGATCGGGTGAGGGAACGAACGCGAGTTAATGACATCTTAGTTGAAATCAAGAAAAAGAAATGGGGGCATGGGCAGGACACGTAATGAGGAGGAAAGATAACCGATGGTCATTAAGAGTTACGGAATGGATTCCAAGGGAACGGAAGCGCAGCAGAGGGCGGCAGAAAGTTAGGTGGGCGGATGAGATTAAAAAGTTTGCAGGGACAACATGGCCACAATTAGCACATGAGCGGATTAGTTTGAGAACTATGGGAGGGGCCTTTGCCCTGCAGTGGGCGTAGCCAGGCTGCTGTTGCTGGTGCTGGTGCTGCTGCTGATGATGATGACGACGACGACGATTATTATTATTATTATTATTATTATTATTATTATTATTATTATGTTAAAACGATGGCGTGAAGGGGATGACATGGCGACAATGGCATGGCGACGACTGTGGGACGATTATGGAGGGACGACGACGGCAGGATGAGAGCCGCATGTCGAAGTTTTATAACGAAGACGCTGGAACGACCCCGACGGCATCACGACAAAGGAATTATTATTTATTTATTTATTTATTTATTTATTTATTTATTTGCAGGTACTCTTGGCCGATTGGGCCGTTACAGGGGTGGGGTACAAATATGGCACAAAACGCATCACGGCTTACATAAAGCAGCACTGCATAGCTAATACTTAAACACCCTCCCAGCGTGCCATTATACATAAATATAATACAAAATCTGACTTAACAACCGTTATGTGAAACAAAGCAGCAATGTGTAGCCGAAAAATGCATCACGTACTACATACTACAACTTACATGATACATATTACATCACATACATCGCAACATTATACATATAACAATACTAGAATCTACAACTTACACGAGAAATGTTAGATCATGAGGATCCATTTAGAAAATATTTTGTAACTTCGGTCTCAAAATGTTCTACAGTTTGAGAATCACATATAGCGTTCGGTAAACCATTCCAGTCTCTTATGGTTCTAGGGAAAAAAGAGTATGCGTATGTATTCACACGAGATTGACATACTAGAAAGTTGCTGTGGTGGTCACCTCGTAGGCTCCGGACTTGTCGCGGAATTAGGTACTGCGATGCATCAAAGTTAAATAAATTTTGAGAAAGCAAAAACAAGAATTTAAGTCTGGCTATGCGACGACGTTCCAAGAGGGCGGGTAAATGTAGTTCTTGCAACATCTCTGTCACAGAATCAGTACGGGAGTACCTTCAAAGAATAAATCTAGCCGCCCTTCTTTGCACTCGCTCAATTTTATGAATTAATCCTTTTTGGTAGAGGTCCCATATGATGCTTGCATATTCCAGTGTAGGCCTTACTATTGTTAAATACGCTGTTAGCTTTACGGGGGCTGGAGCAAGATTTAATTTGTGACGTAAGAACCATAACGTTTTTTCAGCGGTAGAGCAAATATTAGTGATATGTTGAGTCCAGTTGAGTTCTTCAGATATTGTTACTCCTAAGTATTTACATTTGTTAACGGTAGTTAGCACAGTGGAACTTAGTTGATAATCAAAATTTAGGACGTGCTTAACCTTGTTTGTAACACGTAAAACAACAGTTTTTTCTTTATTTACTTGCATTTTCCATGTTTCACATCATTCTTCAACAGACGCCAATGCCTCGCTGAGCATTTTTTGATCCTTGTGGTTACATATCTCTCGATAAATTAAACAGTCGTCGGCGAACAGTCGCACAGTTACGTTTTCATTAATATCTGAACAAATATCATTAATATAAGCGAGAAATAATATCGGTCCAAGGACAGACCCTTGAGGGACGCCTGAAGTGACAAATAAACGATCAGACTGGTAGCCGTTTACGTCCACGTACGGCGTCCTACCTGATAGATATGACCTGACCCATTCCACTATATTGTTATTTATTCCAAGCTGTTTCAATTTGATAATTAATTCATTATGAGGGACCCTATCAAAAGCTTTTGAGAAATCAAGGCATATTGCATCAACCTGTTTTCCGTTATCTATTGCTTTTGAAAAGTCGTGGATGGTTTCAACCAGCTGTGTGATATATAGTTGACAGTTTTTGCCGGAAGCCATGTTGGTTCGAATGTAGTGCTTTCTTATCTTCTACGTACTTATATATTGCTTTCGATATTATATGTTCGAGGAGTTTGCAGCAGACGCAGGTTAAAGAAATTGGTCGATAATTTTCAATTTTCTGCTTAATTGTCACCAGTTTTGTGTATCGGGATAACTTTCGCAACAAGCCAGTCGTCTGGGACCTGTATTTGTTGCAAGGATGCATTAAAGATAACTTCTAGGTATCTAGCAACCCATTCAGCGTATCTTCGCAAAAAGGCATTTGGAATTCCATCCGGACCTACAGATTTATGTTCTCTGATATTTAGCAGCGATAGTAATCCTTCATAGCTAATTCGTACATCTGGCATATCTGACACGTCTGAAAATGATGTTACTGTAGTTGCAGCAGTATAATTGGAAACATTTGAAAAGACAGACTGGAAGAACTGGTTATGGTAAGACGCAATTGTTGAACAGTCAGTTATGATTTCGTTGTTAACAACAATGCTGTATTGGCTTTGAGTGGTTTGCGACAAGTGATGCCAAAATTTTGCGGAGAAGATGCCATGAAGTTAGGAAGGGTTTCCTCGTAGCATTTCTTTTTTGCTTGCCTAAGCTTTATTCGAAGCTGTGCTAATAGGCTGGATATCTTTCCACGATTTTTTACTTTCCTTTGTCTTCCTATTTTTCGCTTCAGGCCAACGATCTCTCGTGTTATCCAGGGGTTTCTTTTATATCTTCTCTTTTTCCTTATTAGTACGAATGAGTTTACGCAGTGCAGGGTTTGGAATAACAACAAATGTATGACGATGACTGTATGACGACGACGCCATGACAATGATATATGAGGATAACGTGATGACCAGCGTACGATGACAATGGCGTGACGTTCACTGTATCACGAAGCCTGTATGATGACGATGGCGTGGCGACGACGACATGACGACAATCGAATGATCAAGCTTAAGTGACGACCATAGAATGCATACGACGGCATCGCGATCGTGGTGTGAAAACGAACGCATGACGACTGTGTGATGACGATGGCGTGGCAAAGAAGCCATAACGAGAGTCGGATGACAAAGCTGGAATGACGACGATGCAACGGCCACAACGGCATTTCGTCAACTACACATAGCTCGTGTCCGAAGCTATTAACTTGAGCAACTGGGACAGTGCAGAAGTCGTGACGACGACGTCATGAAGTGACTCAGATCTCGAGGCTGGAATGACGACGATGGAACTGCCACGATGGCACTACGACCACGAGCGCATCGCCAGTAGTTGACCCAAGCAGTGACCCAGCAGTGCATGCCCCAAGTTGTCTACCCTGACGGGTAGATGGATGGATGGATGGATGGATGGATGGATGGATGGATGGATGGATGGATAGATAGATAGATAGATAGATAGATAGATAGATAGATAGATAGATAGATAGATAGATAGATAGATAGATAGATAGATAGATAGATAGATAGATAGATAGATAGATAGATAGATACGCAGGCAGGCTCAAAACGGCCGAAGTAAGAAAAGAATGCGAATCCCATTAAATGTATGAAGAGACGCCCATGCAGCCATTGCTGTGTGCAGCTCAAAATCAACAGCTGCTTTGCCACATCTATCAATCCCATCCACGCTTTCGGTCCCTCGCGTTTTCACTGTTGAAGGTTATGAAGGCTCCTCGGTGAAACCGCACCGTGGCCCTTGAGGCAGTTTTAAAGAAGCAACGAGGTAAAAAAAAAATTATGCGAGATTGGTGAGCTTTTTGCTGCTTCCGTACTGGGTTTTATCCTGACAAATGTTTGTGGTGCATTCTGCAATTTTCTGAGCAAGACAAAAAGAATTGCATTCGTAAATTTTTCTTTTTTTCTCCTTTTTATGTACACATATTTTATTTTACTATGAATTCACGGTTTTTTTTTAAGTTCACCTTATTTTAGCCACTTTCGGTAACGCTTACAACAGTAAAAAAATTTAAAAAAAAATTTCCCTTGTAATGCCGGATTCATGGCCGATCCTCCAGAGTGCACTGCGCCGTTTTATTAAGGAACAACCAACTTCCTTCTTCCTTTCTGATCCCCGTCGACTAAATCCATAAAGATGATAAGGATGACGACGACACCAGCAATGTATTTTGCCTTCCCACCCGCCGTGGTTGCTCAGTGGCTATTGTGTAGGATTGCCTTTAAACAGCACTGTTATTCTTTCCCTTGGAGATTGATTGGAGATTTTCCATGGATATTGGGATACAGTCACAGGAAGGTTTGCCTAGCCATTTATTTTCTATGTGGCACAAAAAGAATGCCTTGTTAATAGTTCTTAGTTTCCACAATGGATTTACTTCTACTTGAGTCTAGAAAATTCAAAAAGTAAAAGCATAAATGCCAAAGTTTAAATCCTACTAGTATTATTATTTTAAAAATTTACCTATTCAAGCTTAAGTATATGTTTTTTATCATTATTGTCATTCTTTTTTAGTATTCCTATCAATGCAAGGCTTACTATAGTATTGATCACTATTTTTACTCATGCATTCACAGTTTATTTGTCATCTTGGATTATATATTTATTTTACTTTTTGTCTTAGTTATTTATCAACCAATTTCTTTTATTTATTCAATTACCACCCGATTCGTGGCCTATCCCCCATAGTGGGTTTGTGCCATTAATTGAGGCTTCATCATCATCATCACCATCTGGTGTTGGGCTGCTGAGCACGAGGTCGCGTGATCGAATCCCGGTCGCGGCGGCCCCATTTCTATGGGGGCGAAATACGAAAACACCCGTGTACTTTGATTTAGGGGCACGTTAAAGAACCCCAGGTGGTCGAAATTTCCGGAGTCCTCCACAACGGCGTGCCTCACAATCAGAGAGTGGTTTTGGCACGTAAAACCCCATAATTTATTTTGCAATCCCAGCCCGATTCTCGCTGGCTTGGAGGCTATCGCCATGATTATCATGTTCAGCTTTTGAAAGTTATGCATGTAGGACACCCTGAATCATATTTAATAAACTGTGCCGCATGGGCCCTTGGGTTCCAAAGACACAAGTATATGACGCAAAAGTATAGCGCGCTGCTGATTAATTTCTTGTGCGTGTGGAACCACTTGGGATTCCACACGCACACTATGCTCTGTTCGCGAGATTTTTCCTTTAATTTTTCACCCTAGCGCATTAGGTTTCCTGCCGCCGCAGCCGGAAATGTAACTCGTGACCGCGAGTTCAGCATCTAAACTCCCTGGTCATCGAGCACCTCTGGCGGGTGCGAATTTTTTCTCCCTGAAATAAACACACCACTGTAGGTCAGACTCAGGCGTTCGGCCTCGACCTTTACTGCTGAAGTTATCATTGCCCAAAATAGCCAAGATACACAGTGCAGGTCTTGCCAGAAGGTCTCTTCCTGGTGCTTGCTCGTGCTAGAGCTCGCGCATGTCCTCCTGCGAAGCGACGCCCATCACGTTACGAGTAGCTGATTGTGGCAGCCTCGTATCGCTTCTCGCTCTCGTGGTGCGTAAGTTGAACAAATGCGCCGAGCTGTTCAGAGGGCTACGCAGAGAATACATGGTCCAACTCCTCACTCGTGCGGCTCTGGCTTTCCTTCATCGTGCACTCGCAAATGCGGCCCGTTTGGAAGTTGATGCAAGTAGGATGGCCCCGATGGGCAGGTGGCAACTGTCCCACCAGGACGGCCTGCCGAAACAGCGAAACCACGGGACCTACTAGAAGCCTACCCCTGGCCATGGCCCACTGCACGAGGTGAAGCTCCCGATGATGCTTTCTCCACTGTATCTCCGCATGTATGTTGGCCTCTGGGACTCCGGCGCACGGTGAACAATCCGTTTGCTCAGCCATTACTGGAGCGGTCGGTGGAGTATCTGACGAAGGCATAAGTCTTGGACGCTTTGCTAATGCCTCGTCGAGTTCTTGCAGAGGATCCCAGCCGTGTGCTCGTTTCGACATCCATCTTGCAGCGACCCGCTTGACTCCGGAGGATTCCCTTCGCACTCGCAGCCAACTGAAGCAAATTGCGAGACAGCTGAAGGAACACTGTCGAACAGAAACGTTTGAACGGGGACGGCGGAAGGAGACCCCGCACCGCGCTCAACGTTCGCTCGCGCACCGATACGACATGTCCTCTTTCTTTCCACGAAATACCGAGCGCACAGCCTGTGGCTCGGTGCGCTCTCTGTATCGATGTCGATGCGGTGTCTGAATGGGCGAGCCTTTCCCTTGTCATATTGTCCCGTTGTAATGACGCTGAAGAATAAGACGACGGCAAAACTGTGAGTCACGAAACTCTTTATTGTGTACCCACAAAAGTACTAACACTCAAGCGCAACGATAGCGGCAAGTACATGCGACGAAAGTCCAAATCTGATCTGCGGGTCAAGCGCGCCGCTTTTACACATGCACTCTTAGACAAAGGTACACCCTTTGGGGTGTATCTCTGCCACACAACGATAATCGTCAGCTGCCTTGCTTGCGTTTCCTTTCTTGAAAACGCCGCGCGTGCTACTTTCCTGCAGGGAATGCTATGTGATGCTGATAACGCGCGTGCCGTTCGTTACTGGGAAGTACCGGGCTCGCAGCGTTAAAGAAAAGAAATGCGGACAAGACAGATGACGTTTATTGTTGTGTGGCAGGATACAACCCAAAGGGTATTATTTTGTTTTAGAGTGTGACTCGTTGAATATTCCAGCTTAATCGATGGCGCTGGTATACCTTCCAGAAAGTACAGCACTATTCCCGTCGCGCATGCAATCCGATTACACAAGCTTCGGTGAGATAACCAACAGATAGAATCAACGACAACATTCTAGTAAGTTCCAAATCATGCAGGCGCGCCTTGCCCTCAGATAACCTGAAGTTGTTAATGGGTGAAATGCATTTCCCGGAAAAAAAAGTCGCAGTTTCGCCCGGAAGGCGAAGCATCGATTACGATAGCAAAGTATGGGACAGCTATACTTATAGAAGTAAAAATAATAGTTTTATCGGCCGTGTAAACTTGTAAACATACGCATACTAACTAAAGCAACAAGCATGGTTTCACGTGCTCACAAGCAAACATGAACTCATCAAACTCCATGACCGCGGATACTCGCTGTGAAAACTCTGGAGTGAGGTAGCGCGGCAGCAGCAGCGAGCGAATTGGCCTTCTCGCTGCGTCTGGCATCCCCCCCCCCCCAACGCGAACTAAGCCACGGAAAGACAGCGCGCGACGAACTTTGCCCTCTGCGCAGATTATTTGCAAGATACAGCTGCCCGGGCGAACTTTTGCAATTGCTAGTAGGTACGGCTGGGCGTGGCGTTTCTCGAGGCGCTCGACGTTTCTGCGCAGGCGCGAATAAAAGCAGCTGGGAGAGAGAAAATCTGGGGGCCTTTGCTTCTCGAATATCTGATTCTGCCTAGGCACTACGTCGGTGAAGTTTCTTCGCGCGTGTTGCATGCGTTTGTCCCTATAGGCGTGCCGCCATTGCGGAGTGGGGTAGAGTTTGTTTCCGCTCGGACGGGTGGCTGCCCAAGCAGTGAAACATGTGAACCAGTGCACACTGACGCCCAATTTGGTGATCGCTGTGTCTAAAGGTACGTCGGACAGACTCTCGCGCGTGCGGCGCTGGTGATGAGTCAGTCATGCGGGAATATAACTTTGTCGAGCCTTATGGCACTCTAAATTCAAAAGAAAAGAAAGGGTAATACATTTTCCCGGGGGAGCAATAAGCGCCGTAGTAGAGGCCGGGCCTGCTCTCCTGGACTGTTCAGGAGTATTTTAATGGTCCCCTTTGAGTGAAATAAACGCACAGCGCCTTAGCAACTACACTTCAACGCGATTACCTTATGTCACGCCGTGAGCATTACTGGCTTTGCGCCTTGTCCACGTTGGCTTACGTTTAGGTTAGGTTCAGGTTAGCGTAACAGGCGTTAGGGTGCCGCGGCGTATTCCCACCTTTTACGTTTCGCCTACGACGCGCGGTATAGCCGGCGCGGATGCATCGGACGCCGGGGCTTCGTTCAAAGCGGCAGACATTTTGGCCCGTTCGGCGCCGCCGCTACGCCTCCCCGCCAAGCGCGTCCAGGCATGTTCCAATGCCACGTGTCTTCGGTGTGCGTGTGTGTGTGTGTGCATGTTGGTGCCCACGCTTGTCAAAGCGCGGCAGCCGGGGAGAGGAGCTCCCCCAACTGTGAGGCGAGGAGGTCTGAGCGGCACCGGCCCGGCGGATGCGTCACCTACTCATCCCAACGTGCCCGAGTGGCACCGGCCCACCAGATGCGCCACCTTCTCATCCCAACGTGACCGAGCGGCACAGTCACGTGCGCGTCTATAGAGGCGTTCCTTCTTGCCCTCAACTGCGAGAGTATAAAAGCAGCTGCCCCCGGACGCCAAGGGAGAGGCTCCGATTTCTTCTGTTGAGTAACGTGCACTCCCGTCTCTCTACTTCGGTCGACCTGACCGCCCGCTCTTTTACGATGCTAGAATAAACAAGTTGTTCTGTTACCAGTCGACTCATGCTTTGCCGGGACCTTCGGATGCTTCCAGTTGTGCCCCAGGCCGCCAGGCCAACGCTACCCTTGGGGCTTGCGACCCAGGTGCAACAACGGGCGTCAGCGCCGAGGTTCCAACAACTGTCTGCCAGCGGTGAGATCGCGACAACGGAGGCCAGCAGCGAAGATATGCAGTTGACTGTATGCTGAGTAGCACAACGACCATCCGGGAGCAGTGCAACGAGCCCTGTGTGATGACTGGTTGCCTGCAGCGGAACGACTGCGCTGAATTCTTGGCTGCGAGGTTTGGTGAGTGCGGGACTTTCTTCTTCTGAGTTTTGCCAGGCTTTTGTTAGTGTCAGAAACAGAGCTGGTAATTGTGGTTGTTGTTGCTGCCGGGTTAGTTTGCGGCAAGACAATAATAGGCAGTAGAGAAAGCAGCATTCAGAGCAGCCATGGATTTGAAGTCGTTGCGCAAACCGAAATTGCTGGAGCTTGCAAGAGAGTTGGGTCTGGATGTCTCAGACAAACTCAGAAAACCAGAACTGCTAAGGGCTATTCTTGAGTTAGAAGCTG
Source organism: Dermacentor variabilis (assembly GCF_050947875.1). Lineage (NCBI taxonomy): Eukaryota > Metazoa > Arthropoda > Arachnida > Ixodida > Ixodidae > Dermacentor > Dermacentor variabilis. The sequence goes on from NC_134568.1 coordinate 285,231,078, forward strand.
AGGATGACGAGCTGTCGGAATGCCTTGAGACCATTGAGGAGAGGGAGACGGCAAAAAGACAGGAGCGCGAACTTAAAGAACAGAAAGAGAAAGATGAGCGTGAACGAAAAGAACAGAAAGAAAAAGAAGAGCGTGAACGTAAAGAACAGAAAGAGCGAGAGCAACAAGAGCGTGACCGTCAACACGCTTTGAAAATGAAGCTTCTCCAGATAGAGATGGAACGCGCTCGTAATGGAAGTCAGGCACACGGTGCAGGAGAACGAGTATTGTTCAAAATGACTGACCTGATGCGGCCGTTTAAGCTTGGAGAGGACATTGGTTTGTTCCTGGTTAACTTTGAGCGAACGTGCGAGAAGCAGGGGTTCTCTCGGGAAACGTGGCCACAGCGCTTGCTCACTTTGTTACCCGGCGAGGCGGCCGACGTAGTCGCTCGCTTGAATAGAGAGGAGGCAGAGGATTTCGACAAAGTGAAATCGAGTCTGCTAAAGAAGTACAGGCTGTCAGCGGAGGCGTTCCGTCGGAAGTTTCGGGAAAATGAGAAAGGCAGAAGTGAGTCATATACGGAGTTTGCGTACAGGCTTATGTCAAACATGCAGGAGTGGCTCAAAGAAGAGAAAGCGTTTGGTGACCACGATAAAGTTCTGCAGTGCTTCGGGCTGGAACAGTTTTATAGTCGGTTACCTGAGAACGTGCGGTACTGGGTCTTGGATAGGCCAGACGTTTGTACGGTGGCTAAAGCCGCTGAGCTAGCCGAGGAGTTTGTGACGCGTCGGGCTCGCGGAGCTAAGGACGGTCAAAAGGGTGAATTTGGCTCGAAGTTTGAGAGGCCGAAGTTCACACCCATGAGAGCAAAGGGGAACGCACGTAGTGCGGATGCGAGTGAAAGCAGTCCGACAGAACGTAAGGAGACGGCGGCAGCCGAAGCCGAACGCAGAAAGCGGTTCAAGACGAGGCAAGCGCGCGTGTGTTATACGTGCCAGAAGCCGGGTCACTTTTCGGCGCAGTGTCCGGAAACAAAAACAAAAGTCGTGTTTTTGTCATTATGCAGCACTGACGAGAACATGAAGCTTCTCGAGCCTTACATGCGAGACCTCCTCGTGAACGGGAAAGAGTGCCGAGTGCTTCGCGATTCCGCAGCTACGATGGATGCAGTTCACCCCTCCTACGTAGAAACCGATATGTTCACGGGCGAGTGCGCATGGATCAAGCAAGCCGTGGAAGCTCATAGTGTGTGTCTGCCCGTAGCAAAAGTGCTTATTGAAGGACCTTTCGGAGCACTTGAGACGGAAGCCGCAGTGTCATCTATGCTGCCCCCCCCAGTACCCGTACCTATTTTCGAACAGGTCCGATCACCTCCTGCGCGAGAAGGGGCTTTTGTTTGGTGAGGCTAGCGTTCAGGCCTTAACCAGATCGAAGGTTCGGGAGCTCGCTGCAAAGGCGGTAGTTGCGGGGCCGACGTTGTCGAACAATGAGAAAGGGTCAGAGGCGCAGCAAGCTGATATTCAGAGCACGCCCGAACTGAATAAAATTGAGCCTGTAGCGTTAAAGGCACCAGATACTGGAGAGGAAATTCCCGATGCGTGAAAGTTAGAAGAGCTATCTGCAGATTTGCTCATCGCGCCTACGTCAGACGGACTTAATAGGTTGCTAAAAGTCAGCCGGTCGGCTTTGATAGCCGAGCAAAAGAAGGATGGCAGCCTAGAAAACGTGCGCTGCAATGTCAAGGAAGGTATCGCCAGGAAAAATGCGCGTTTTGTGGAAAGAGGTGGAGTCCTGTACCGGAAGTATCTAGACCGCAGGGGAGTGGAGTTCGATCAGCTGATCGTTCCTCAGTGCTATCGTCAGGATCTGTTGCGCTTGTCGCACGGGGGTTCGTGGTCCGGACACCTAGGAGTTAAGAAAACTAAGGACCGTCTCTTGCAAGAGTACTATTGGCCAGGGTGTTTTCGGGACGCAGACCACTTCGTGAGGTCATGTGACACCTGTCAGCGGGTGGGCAAACCAGGGGATAATTCGAGGGCGCCGTTGAGATTGGTACCTATCATTACGGAGCCTTTTAGACGGCTCGTTATTGATACAGTAGGACCTCTGCCGGTAACAGCCACGGGGTATACAGACACATTTTGACTGTGATCTGCCCAGCGACAAAGTTCCCTGAAGCAGTGCCGCTTAAAGAACTCAGCTCAGTTGAGATAGTCAATGCACTACTGTCCATATTTGCGCGAGTTGGTTTTCCTGCGGAAATCCAATCAGATCAGGGCACAGTGTTTACTAGCGCTTTGACGACAACTTTTCTCGAAAGGTGTGGGGTAAAGCTGTTACACAGCTCAGTGTACCACCCACAGTCGAATTCCGTTGAGAAGCTCCACTCCGTCATGAAGCGCGTGTTGAGAGCATTGTGTTTTGAACATCAAACTGACTGGGAGCTGTGTCTGCCTGGGGTGATGTTTGCATTACGGACCGCGCCGCATGCGGCTACGGGGTTTTCGCCAGCTGAGCTGGTGTACGGTCGCTCGCTGCGATCTCCGCTTCGCATGCTTCGAGAATCGTGGGAAGGCAGGGGCGACGACCCAGTCGTGGTGCAGTACGTGCTTAAGCTCCTCGAACGCTTAAGAAGGGCACAGGAGTTGTCAGGTGAAGCAATGGCAAAGGCCCAGCAGAGGGCCAAGGTTTATTATGATCGGACAGCCAGGGCCCGTCGTTTTGAGGTGGGCGATGAGGTCATGATACTGCGCACATCGCTAAAAAACAAACTCGACGTGCAGTGGGAGGGCCCAGCACGGATTGTTCAAAAACTGTCGGACGTTAACTACGTGGTGAGTCTGCCAGGAAAGCGGAAAGCACAGCAAGTTTACCACTGTAATCTGCTCAAACCTTATAGACAAAGGGAAGCAGTGGTGTGCATGATGGTAAACGTTCCTGAAGAGCTTCCGGTCGAGCTTCCGGGACTAGGCTCAGTGACGAACAGGAAAGACACCGATCAAGTCATTAGTGACTTAGTCAGTGGAGCATCGCTGTCGCCTGAGCAGAAAACCGAACTACACCAGCTCTTACAAGAGTTTCAAGGTCTGTTCTCTCAGAGGCCTGGTAGGACTTCTGTCCTTACTCATGATATAGAACTTACCTCCCCAGAGCCAGTACGATCCAAGGCGTATCGGGTGTCACCCCGCCAGCACGATATTATGGAGGCTGAGGTAAAGAAAATGCTACAGCTCGGTGTTATTGAGGCAGGTGAGAGTGATTATACCTCCCCTTTGATTTTAGTTGAGGTACCGGGCAAGGAACCTCGTCCTTGCGTCGACTACCGCAGGCTTAATTCCATCACTAAGGATCAAATTTATCCGATCCCTAACATCGAGGAGCGCCTTGAGAAAGTTAGTAGCGCTCAGTTTATTTCCACCCTAGATCTGGTCAGGGGTTATTGGCAGGTTCCACTTACAGAAGAGGCTAGTAGGTATGCGGCGTTCATTTCACCAATGGGAACATTCCGTCCTAAAGTGTTGAGTTTTGGTTTGAAGAACGCGCCATACTGCTTTTCAAGCCTCATGGATAAAGTGTTGCGGGGACAGCAAGAATTCGCTTTACCGTATTTAGACGACGTAGCGATATTCTCCGCATCCTGGTCTGAGCATATGGCACACTTGCGGGCAGTGCTAACCCGCCTGCGCGAAGCGGGCTTGACAGTCAAGGCTCCTAAGTGCCAGTTAGCACAGGCCGAGGTTGTCTACCTCGGTCACGTGATTGGTCGGGGTCGTCGCCGCCCCTCTGAAATAAAGGTGGCCGCTGTGCGAGACTTCCCGCAACCGCGCACGAAGACCGATATTCGGTCGTTCTTAGGTGTCGCCGGCTACTATCAGAGGTACATCCCCAGGTACTCTTGATATCGCGGCTCCCCTGACGGATGCTCTAAGAAAGACAGAGCCGCAAACAGTCGTCTGGGACGAGACAAAGGAAAGAGCTTTTAGCGCCCTAAAGAGCGCCCTAACAAGCCAGCCTGTGCTACGATCGCCCGACTACACAAAAGGGTTCGTTGTTCAGTGCGATGCTAGTGAGCGAGGCATGGGCGTTGTACTGTGCCAACGGGAAAATGGAGAAGTAGAACACCCCGTCCTGTATGCTAGTCGTAAGCTGACCAGTCGTGAGCAGGCGTATAGCGCCACCGAGAAAGAGTGTGCGTGTCTCGTGTGGGCCGTTCAGAAATTGTCATGCTATCTAGCCGGCTCGAGGTTTATCATTGAGACGGATCACTGCCCTCTCCAATGGCTGCAGACCATCTCTCCCAAAAATGGCCGCCTCCTGCGCTGGAGCCTCGCTTTGCAACAATATTCCTTTGAGGTGCGTTACAAAAAGGGGAGTCTCAACGGTAACGCCGATGGCTTAAGTCGAAGCCCCTAACGTAGGAATCAGCCTCAAAATTGTTTGTTATTGATGTTTTTCTTCCTGAGGCAGGATTTTTAACATATTGCTTTTGTTTAGTGTTTCAAAGTGATGACATGCTTTCTAGTGCAATTTTCCAATTTGTGGACGCGTTCTAAGTGCTGCTAGACTACTGTAAGGAATTAGGCAGTGGTATAAAAGGGGAAAGAGCCTGGCAGGGCTTAGTGAGGGTTGTGCCGTGCTTGCTGACTGAGCGGTTGAGTTTCGGCGTAGTTCTAACGCTTGCCGGGAACGAGAACAAAAATGTGAACTCTCCCGAAGTCACTTTGCAGTGTCCTGTGTGAACCTGAACGAGAGAACGAGGCCTTCTCTGTGCGCTGCGCTCAAGAAACGTCGAGGCCGACTTCGGTTATGAGCATCATCGAGCGACATCCCTCCGGACAGCGGATGCAGTCCCCTGACCATCGGGATCTCCTTCCCCCGGCGGGGCGGTCTGTTACGTTTCGCCTACGACGCGCGGTTTAGCCGGCGCGGATGCATCGGACGCCGGGGCTTCGTTCAAAGCGGCAGACATTTTGGCCCGTTCGGCGCCGCCGCTACGCCTCCCCGCCAAGCGCGTCCAGGCATGTTCCAATGCCACGTGTCTTCGGTGTGCGTGTGTGTGTGTGTGCATGTTGGTGCCCACGCTTGTCAAAGCGCGGCAGCCGGGGAGAGGAGCTCCCCCAACTGTGAGGCGAGGAGGTCTGAGCGGCACCGGCCCGGCGGATGCGTCACCTACTCATCCCAACGTGCCCGAGTGGCACCGGCCCACCAGATGCGCCACCTTCTCATCCCAACGTGACCGAGCGGCACAGTCACGTGCGCGTCTATAGAGGCGTTCCTTCTTGCCCTCAACTGCGAGAGTATAAAAGCAGCTGCCCCCGGACGCCAAGGGAGAGGCTCCGATTTCTTCTGTTGAGTAACGTGCACTCCCGTCTCTCTACTTCGGTCGACCTGACCGCCCGCTCTTTTACGATGCTAGAATAAACAAGTTGTTCTGTTACCAGTCGACTCATGCTTTGCCGGGACCTTCGGATGCTTCCAGTTGTGCCCCAGGCCGCCTGGCCAACGCTACCCTTGGGGCTTGCGACCCAGGTGCAACAACGGGCGTCAGCGCCGAGGTTCCAACACACCGCAGTTACGCCATGCGGCGTTATGTTACGTTAGCTTAACGTTAGCTTAGGTTGGGTTATGTTAACGTTACGATAGGTTAGTGTAAAATCCATTAGGCTGAAGCGGCGTATTTTCATAACGGTTACGTCGTGACCATTGTGGGGTTTTACGTGCCAAAACCACTTTCTGATTATGAGGCACGTAGTGGAGGACTCCAGAAATTTCGACTACCTGGGGTTCTTTAACGTGCACCTAAATCTAAGTACAAGGGTGTTTTCGCCCCCATCGAAATGCGACCGCCGTGGCCGGGATTCGATCACGCGACCTTGTGCTCAGCAGCCTAACACCATAGCCACTGAGCAACCACGGCGGGTGACAATTATTGTCTTTCTATCTCGGCCTCGTTACGCTATGTTAACGTTAGGTTAGGCTACCGTTGGGTTAGGTTAGCGTAAAACGCCTTACGGGGCGCGGCCTATTCTCATAGCGGTTGCAGAGAAGTCGAGCGTCGCCGGCGCCCTGTCAGCCACTCGCATTCAACCGCGGTTGCTAATGCGCTCTGCCTTCTGGATTTTCAATATATGCGGATCGGCCTCTTCCACGGCCCCTACTGCTCCCATGGAAACATCTGTTATCACCTGTTTCACCGCGCTGGTAGCCAGCCTCCGAGCGCAAACATATTCGAGCCCACTCTGCAATGCCGGCACGCCTAGGGACAAACGCCTAAACATGCGCTAACTTCTCCGTAGTACCTAGGAAGTGTCAAGGAGCAAAAGGCCCATTATTTTCTCTCTCGCACCCGCTCTCACTCGCGCATGCGCGCAATCGTCTGGCGCCTCCGCAAGTACCACGCCCCACTGTACTTAAAAGTCGCGCCAGGGCTAGAAGGCGCCCCTCCTCCCTATTCTCCCCCCGGAGCCTTGGGCGCGACGGAAGACGGCACGCTTCCTTCCCACTTCTCTGCCTTGCGTGCGTGGGATCGAACCGCGATCGTGGCTCAGCCTCGCACGCTTTCAATGGCACATACATCATACGGAACATCATACGCACATACGGAACCTTCACGCGACGGCGACGAGGTGGAAATACGCCTGGAGTCTCCATATAATTGCCATCGCAATAAAGGGATAAATGTGTACTCGTGTCAATATGCACGCCTCCTGTCAGCCGAAGTCTCTCCTGTAACGCTGCCTGTAAGTTGATTGCATACAGGGTGTCCCAGCTAACTGTAGCCAGAGTTCAAAAATATGCTAAAGCTACGCAGCTGGACAGAACGAAGGTAATGTTTGCGTCGCTTTGAGATACTAAAATTATTTTTTTTCATTCCACCTAATTAGATAATTAGTCTCAATTAATTATTAACTTTACAAATATTATTATTAGCTGGAAAGTGTCAATGAGAAAATTGTAGAGCGACATGAAAAACTCCCGATACAACTTTCTGTTGCTCAATACGTGCTACATAAAAGTGTTTTTCCGAGTGTGAAAGAAGCCCGCAGGCCTTCGTCCTGGAGTGGACATAAAATAGGATGTTGATGATGATGATGGTTTATAAAAAGGAACGAAGGTCAGCCCGAGATTTCGTGCTCTACCTACTCTTCGCTATATAAGGGGAAAGAGGGAACGCTAGAGGGATGAACGATGATGATCGCGGGTGAAGCCGAGTACCCAGAATAATGTCCCGAGAGAATGGTTGCCAGAGGAGAGGCTAAAGCCTGCCACGCTTGTGTGTAAGCTGGGCAGACGTAAAACAGTATTGTCTGTATTTCTTTTTCTTTTTTTTTCGGGTGTGTGTGTGTTCTACAGAACACTTAATTCTCAAACTATGAACACGATGTTGTAGTGACCGTTTGCCACTTGATTTCCCCCCGCTTCTGTGAAATTCAGTTACCTCGCGTGGTGTCCACGTGGGGGGTGATTGGCCCTGCTCTTTTTTTGGGACTTGAGGTGGCTGCCCGAGAGGGGCACCACCATGCCACTAGGCAAACTTATTTTACTGTGAAATAAAGCCAGTCCACTCATTGTTCTCAACCTGTCAAAACCTGTATTACTTGCCTCCGCACATCATCGTTCCAGCTTGCGGCGGTGCCTCTTCCCTACACAAGATTGGTCACAGCTGACGCAGATCTGATTTGGACGATCGCCGCCTGTACTCGCCTCTATCGTTGCGCTTGAGTGTTAATTATTGTGTGGGTACAGGATCGCCCAATAAAGAATTTCGTGACTCACAGTTTTGCCATCATCTTATTCTTCGGCGTCATTACAACATGACAATATACATCACTATATTGGATCTACTTAACTCAGGCGAGGGACTATATGTATATTGACGCCCTCTGCAAAATTTGTAAGCAGGAAGGTACGCTAGACCACGTAATATGGGACGCCGCTGGTTCCCCTGCAGGGGCCAAGGAAAAGATTGACAGCAGAGAAACCTGGGAGGCCTTGCTCCAGAGTGAGGCTGAAGACGACCAGCGTTGAGCAATCCGCCTGGCCGTTTAGGCCGTGAAGACTTACCGTCTTTAACGCGCGGGGACTGCTTCTTCCTCCCCCCATACCTGCGTGAAGGGTAAGAGGCGGGCGCCTCAGCTGGGTGGAATAATAAAGTTTTCAATCAATCAAGGAAAAGGTTTGCCCGTTCAGACACCGCATCGACATCGAGAAAGAGAGCGCGCGGCCGCACGGTGTCTCGTGGAAAGAAAGACGACGTGCCGTATCTGTGCGCGAGCGAACGCTGTTCCCCGTTCGAACGTTTCTGGGGCCTTCTGGAAGTCGGACAGCGAAAGGAATCCTCTGGAGTCAAGCAGATCGCTGCAAGATGGATGCCGGACCATCGAAACGAGCACACGACTGGGATCATCTGCAAGTACTCGACGAGGCATCAGCAAAGCGCCCTAGACTTACACCTTCGTCGGATACCCCACCGACTGCTCCGGCAATGGCTCATCAAATGGATCCTTCACCGTCCGCCGGCGTCCCAGTAGCCAACATGCATGAGGAGATGCAGTGGATACACTATCATCAGGAGCTTTGCCTCCAGTGGGCCGCGTCCAATGCCAGGGTTCCAGAAGGTCCCGTAAGTTCGCTGCTTCGGCAGGCCTCCATGGAGGAAGACTTGCCACCTGCCCATCTGGGCCATGCTCCTTTCATCAACTTCCAAATGGGCCTCATTTGCGAGCGCATGATGAAGGAACGCCAGAACCGCACGCGTGAGGAGTTCGACCATGTGTTCTCTGCGTAGCCCTCTGAGCAGCTCTGCGCATTTCTTCAACGTGATGGGCGTCGCTTCGCAAGGGCACATGCGCGAGCTCTGGCACGAGGAAGCACCAGGAAGAATCCTACTGGCAAAGCCTGCACTGTACAACAGCAATAAAGGTCGGGACTGAACGCATGAGTCTGTCCTACAGTGGCGTGTTTATTTTATGGAGAAAAAATTCGTACCCGCCAGAGGTGCTCAGGGGCCATGGAATTTAGATGCAGAGCTCGCGGTCACGTGTTAATTTCCGGCTGCGACGGCAGCAAGCCTAATGTGCTGAGATGAAAAAAAAATGAGAAGCTAGTGAACTGAGCATTATCCGCACATGGAACCCCAAGTGGTTGAAATTATTCCGCGACGCGGCTTACTATTCCGCCATACACTCGTGTCTTTGGAACACAGGGCCCCCTGCAGCCCAGTTTATTAATAAAATGTAATTCTGGGAGGTAGGTCTGTCTAACGTGAGCGAGACTGAAGCTGGGAAGGCAAAATGCATAGCCGGTGTCGTCGTCATCAATATGATTATCTTTATCCATGTATTCGACGGGGCTCAGAAAGGAAGTCGGCGGATTGGTTGTTCCTCAATGAAACGGCGCAATCCACTCTGGAGGATCGGCCATGAATCGGGAAGCACAAGCGTTAAAATAGTGCAATCAAATTTGTTGCCTTTGTAAGTGGTTAAAATTAAAGATAAATTACAATTACGTGAAGTCCATAGTAAAATAAAATATGTGAATATAAAAAAAAGAAAAATTTTGGAATGCAACTCTTTTTGTCTCGCTCAGAAAATTGAAGAGGGCACCACAAACGTCAGTCAGGCTAAAACCAGGTTCGAAAGTAGCAAAAAGCTGACCAATGTGGCATAATTTTTTTTTTTGATCTCGTTGCTTTTTTACGACTGCCTCATTCGCTGCGGTGCTAGTGCCGCCGACGAGCCATTACCAGCTACAACAGAGAAGACGCGATGGACCGAAAGCGTGGATGGGATCCACAGGTGTAGCAAAGCAGCTGTTGATCTTGATCTGTACAATGCAGCGCCTTCTTGGGCGTCTCCTAATACATTTATTGCGATTCGCATTCTTTTCCTACTTCGGCCGTTTTGAGCCTACCTATCTATCTATCTTGTTAGGTCGACCCAGTGACCCAAGTTGTCTACCAGTCAGGGCTACAGAGAATGCGCTCGTGCATGGTCGTAGTGCCATCGTCGTCATTCCAGCGTCGCGATCTTACTCACGTCATGACGTCGTTGGTTCTTTATTCTATGGTCATACGCCTTCGTCGATCCATCGACGTCCTTCCTTCTTCGTCATTCGGTTGTTGATAGTGCTGTCGGCAATCAATTGTTATTATGCCTGCATTATCCTAACATCGTGTCACTGCGTCTTCATCAGATAGTCGCTACCATGCATCCGTTATCACCGTCGTCGTCATGCTATCGTGGTCATGCCATCGTCATTCCAGCTTCGTCATTCAGTTGCCCTTCCGCCTTCGTCACGCCATTGTCTTCATACCATCGTCGTTATCCCATTGTCCTCATGTCGTCGTGACGCTGTCGACGTTATACCACCGTTATCATTTAGCAGTCGCCTTGTAGTCGCCATGCCGTCGTCGTCATGCCACCTGCGTCATTCTACAGTCGTCACTCCGTCGGCATCGTATGGTCTTCATACCGCCATGCTCACAGTCGACCTTGAGAAGCCATTGCCATAGCCAAGTGGTACAACACTGGTTCACGTCATATACCGAGTGTTTTTTTAGAAGACTTTCGGTAATTCTTTTAAAAATCACGGGCAGCAGGTAACGCAATTATAATTTTTGAGCTGGATTGCCAAACAGGTGGATATTACCTGGGCGAGAAATCGAAATGCATAAGTGATTGATTAAACAATCCCCTAATTATAACTAATTACAGCGGTTGCGCGTGAATGTGCAACCGCATTCACGCGTTGGCGTGGTTGCGCCTGGAGGAGCGAACGAGCTAGTTCGCACATTGTTCACGGACGACGAACAACGGAAATGCGCTAGCTATACACAGCTTCGCTGAAAAAAGTTCCACTTAAAGCAAATACAGTTTGAGCAACGACAGTGATTGCAAGAACAACAGGAGTACGCCGACTATAACGACGACGGAGATGGAGACCCCGATGACGAAAACAGCTGCGACGACAACTACGCGACGATAATGACGACAGACAGAAAACGATCACTGCACGAAGAAGGCGTGATGACGACGACGGAACGACCCCGACACGATAATGGCAGCGATGACGGTACGGTGACAACTCCGCGGATGGCAAAGTGGCTCAAACGCCGCCGACGGCTCCCATGTGGAGAAGACGAGGAAACATCGATACACATGGTTATGATGATATGACGATGATGATGCCTCCTACAGACGCCGCGAAACTCTCACGAGAGAAAGAAGGAGAGATCGGCCAGAGTGATATGACTCTGTATATAGGATGCTATTCTATTCTAGGGAAGTCGCTTGGGAGAAGGACGGAGAGACCCAACATAGCCCACTGTTCACTTTCAGAACGTAAAGGTATTCCAGGTGCCCCGTCTCGGTATTTCCCGACGCGTAAAGATCATCTTTAAGGGTGATTGCCTTCCTTCGCATGTCAAGGTTGGTCATTTCCGACATGCTGTCCGGCCATTCGTTCTTAAGCAACTTCAGCGCCGAAAATGTCAGAAATGCTAGGTCATGTGAGCGTCCGTCTGTGGAAATACTACGATATGTTCCATGCTGCGCAACATTATGCAGGCAACTGCCAGGCTAAAGGTTACAAGTTTCCAAACTGTCAGAGGCGCCACGACGTCTCATCAAAGGACTGTGCAAAGGCAAAGCTGTAAATTTTCGTTTTGAAAAAAAAAATGGTAAGAGACTCGTCGAGAAGCAGAATCCTGGGGTTGGCAGCTCCTCCTTTTCTATTTACCGACAAGTAAACTGGTCAACTTGGAACAAAAAGGTAGAAGAGGCATGCAAGGAAGCTTGTCTTGTCTGCAGCATTCAGGACCTCAGTAGGAGTGTGATGGAAGGGGCTAAGTACATCTTTACGTCGGCAACAAAGCGTACGGATTGCGCTGTGAAACTGAGTGAATTCGAACCATTCGTAGGCATACCGAAAGGAGATACAAGCGCACTAAGTCAATCCACTTTCGGCACGCTCAACGTATTAAAAAAAAGACAAAAAGAATATTCAACGTCGTATGAACAGGCTCGTGAACAAACGATTGAACACATTTTGCGAATCACTTGACCCTCGAAAGCCCCTGTCCCCGAAACGAAGGACGGTTCAAACACTCCGCAGGTCACGCGGAGTGTTCTTCGAGTGTTAAGTATATATAATCCTGCTATTTACTTGTTTGTTTGTTTGTTCAGTGGTCAAGGTGAACTTTCACGTACTAACCACCTCCTGTCAGCGTTGAGCTGATGCTTGCGCGGAAGTCTCCTTGCTCCCCCCCCCCCCCTCCGGCCCTCCTTCGCTTACCATCTTCCTTATCATCTTTTGCTTATTGTACGCGTACACAGCCACACCGAGGGCTCTAGTGGTATTTGCTGTGCACATCATTGTATAGCGTATTCTAATCCCGGATTATAAATAAATTCGGGGGAGGCTGATGAATTGTTCTTTATTTTTTTGCGCTCCATTCAGCCGTGTTAAAAAGGTGTCAAGATATCTTTCAGCTCATGCTATTCTTACGTCATCGTGTATACTGTGGTAAGGTTTCCACACTGAAGCTAGAAAAAAGAAGTTACAATATGACCGTTATTTTTTTCTAAACCACTAACTGTTTTGTTGGTGGCCATGCTCCTTTTTAAGGTATAATTCCCTCTGCTTCTCCCATTTTGTCTCTTAATTTTTTATTTTTACGAGATATCAATGCACCAAAAGTTTCCACAAGAGTTTGTAAAACACGATAAAGTGAAAATTAATTTGCAAGAAGTAATGAACAATGAAAAAAGATAGCGAAAGGACTCATACCTCATGATGACTGCCGATAGTAATGCGATTAGCATTTGAGCAATGTAGCGGCACTCCGTATTTCTGAAGTTGCGTTTTTTTTTTTTTTTTACATTTGTAGTCGTCATAACGAGATTTATGTTGCTGCGGTTTATACCGGGTGCTTCTGCGAAGACCTTCAGTAATCTTCAAAAATGATCTGTGGCAGATAGCGCAGTTCTGGTCCTTGAGGTGGTCCACTCGATGAGGCCGACTTTACTTACACAAAAATTGAAATGCCTAATCTACTAATTAACAAATATTGATTATTTAAGTTTTCAACTAATAAACTTAATTGACACACAGCAATTTACAAATTACTGCTCGTGAGACTGCAAGGCATACATACCCTCTTGAAAAGAATTCTTTGGGATGACATCATTTTCGAGATATGCATAGTGAAACCTGTTGTAAAAGTGGACTGTTGTTCCACTTACTTCTCCAACAAAACGCCGTTTTATGCATTGAAGCACAAAAGTAACTGGACCGCCAATCTATTTCTTCGCAAGGCCTGGAAATTAATATCTCGAAACTGGTGTCATCCTGAGAATTCGTTACAACTGGATCTACCTTGCGAACTCCTAGGCTACAATTTATGAAATGCAATATGTGCTGTAAAGAAATCAGTTAAAACAGAATTAGTGGATTTTTGTTAATTATTCAATTATGCATTTCAATTTCTCGCCCAGGTAATTCCCACCTGTTTGGCAATCCAGATCAAAACATTTAATTACGTTACCTGCCGCGCATGATTTTTAAAGGAATTACTGCAAGTCTTCGCAAGAACACTCGGTATATGACGTGGACCAGTTTTGTCTCACTATGCTATGGCACTGGCTTCACAAGGTCGCCTGTGAGCATGGCGGTATGAAGACAACCGCATGATACCGACGGAGTGACGACTATGGAATGACGCAGGTGGTATGACGACGATGGCATGGCAACTACAAGGCGATTGCTAAATGATAACGGTGGTATAACGTCGACAAGGTGATAAGGACAATAGGATAACGACGATGGTATGAAGACAATGGCGTGACGAAGGCGGAGGGGCAACCGGATGACGAAGCTGGAATGACGACCATGGTATGACCACGATAGCATGACGACGACGATATGACAATAGAGGCATAATCACAATCGAATGACCATAGCATTATTAACGATAGAATGACGAAGAAGGGATCCACGAAGGCGTATGACGGCGACGGCATGACGACAATAAAATGACATGCTCTCAGGAACGGAGGAAGCCTAATAGCAGCGAAGAAGAAACTAGGAATAGGCAAGAATAGGATGTATGCGCTAAGAGAATAAGCCGGCAATATCATTACTAATATGGATAAGATAGTTCAAGTGGCTGAGGAGTTCTGCAGAGATTTACACAGTACCAGTGGCACCCACGACGATAATGGAAGAGGGAATAGTATAGAGCAATTTGACATCCCACAAGTAACGCCGGCAGAAGCAAAGAAAGCCTTGGAAGCTATGCAAAGGGGGAAGGCAGCTGGGAAGGATCAGGTGACAGCAGACTTGCTCAAGGACAGTGGGCAGATTGTTCTAGAAAAACTGGCCACCCTGCATACGCAATGACTCATGACCTCGAGCGTACCGGAATCTTGGAAGAACGCCAACATAATCTTAATCCATAAGAAAGGGGACGCCAAAGACTTGAAAAATTATAGACCGATCAGCTTACTGTCCGTTGCCTACAAAGTATTTACTAGGGTAATCGCAAATAGAATCAGGAACACCTTAGACTTCTGTCCACCAAAGGACCAGGCAGGATTTAGTAAAGGCTACTCATAAATAGACCATATTCACACTATCAATCAGGTGATAGAGAAATGTGCGGAATATAACCAGCCCTTATATATAGCTTTCGTTCATTACGAGAAAGCATTTGATTCAGTCGAAACCTCAGTCGAAACCATGCAGGCATTACGGAATCAGGGTGTAGACGAGCCGTATGTAAAAATACTGAGATATCTACAGCGGCTCCACAGCCACCGTAGTCCTCCATAAAGAAAGCAACAAAATTCCGATAAAAATTAAAGGGCGTCAGGCAAGGAGATACGATCTCTCCAATGCTGTTCACGGCATGTTTACAGGAGGTATTCAGAGGCTTGGATTGGGAAGAATTGGGGATAAGGTTTAATGCCTTGCGATTCGCTGATGATCTTGCCTTGCTTAGTAACTCAGGGGACAAATTGCAATGCATGCTCACTGACCTGGAGAGGCAAAGTAGAAGGGTGGATCTAAAAATTAATCTGCAGAAAACTATAAAGTAATGTTTAACAGTCTCGGAAGAGAACAGCAGTTTACGATAGGTAGCGAGGCTCTGGAAGTGGTAAGGGAATACATCTACTTAGGGCAGGTAGTGACCGCGGATCCGGATCATGAGACTGAAATAAGAAGAATAAGAATGGGCTGGGGTGCGTTTGGCAGGCATTCTCAGATCATGAACAGCAGGTTGCCATTATCCCTCAAGGGAAAAGTGTATACCAGCTGTGTCTTACCAGTACTTACCTACGGTGCAGAAACCTGGAGTCTTACGAAAAGGGTTCTACTGAAATTGAGGACGAAGCAACGAGCTATTGAAAGAGGAACACTGCGTTTAATGTTAAGGAATAAGAAAAGAGCAGATTGGGTGAGGGAACAAATGCGAGTTAATGACATCTTAGTTGAAATCAAGAAAAAGAAATGGGCATAGGCAGGACATGTAATTAGGAGGGAAGATAACCAATGGTCATTAAGGGTTACGAACTGAATTTCAAGGGAAGGGAAGCGTAGCAGAGGGCGGCAGAAAGTTAGGTGGGCGGATGAGATTAAGAAGTTTGCAGGGACAACATGGCCACAATTAGCACATGAGCGGTGCAGTTGGAGAAGTATGGGAGAGGCCTTTGCCCTGCAGTAGGCGTAGCCCGGCTGCTGCTGCTGCTGCTGCTGCTGCGGATGATGATGATGATGATGGTGGTGGTGGTGATGATGATGATGACGATGATGATGATGATGATGATGATGATGATGATGATGATGATGATAAAACGATGGCGTTAAGGGGACGAATGGCATGGCGACGACTGTGTGACGAGGATGGAGTGACGACGACGGCATGATGAGAGCCGTATGTCGAAGTTTTATAACGAAGACGCTGGAACGACCCCGACGGCATCACGACGAAGGAATGACAACGAATGTATGACGATGACTGTATGACGACGACGGCATGACAATGGTATATGAGGATAATGTGATGACCAGTGTACGATGACAATGGCGTGACGTTGACTGTATCACGAAGCCTGTATGATGACGATGGCGTGGCGACGACTACATGACAGCAATCGAATGACCAAGCTGAAGTCACGACCATGAAATGCACACGACGGCATCGCGATCGCGGTGTGAAAACGAACGCATGACGACTGTGTGATAAAGATGGCGTGGTAAAGACGGCATAATGAGAGTCGGATGACAACGCTGGAATGACGACGATGCAACGGCCACAACGGCGTCTCGTCAACTACACATAGCTCGTGTCCCAAGCTATTAACTTGAGCAACTGGGTCAGTGCAGAAGTCGTGACGATGACGTCATGAAGTGAGTCAGATCTCGAGGCTGGAATCACGACGATGGAACTACCACGATGGCACTGCGACCACGAGCGCATCCCCAGTAGTTGACCCAAGCAGTGACCCCAGCAGTGACCCAAGTTGTCTACCCTGACGGATAGATAGATAGATAGATAGATAGATAGATAGATAGATAGATAGATAGATAGATAGATAGATAGATAGATAGATAGATAGATAGATAGATAGATAGATAGATAGATAGATAGATAGATAGATAGATAGATAGATAGATACGCAGGCAGGCTCAAAACGGCCGAAGTAAGAAAAGAATGCGAATCCCATTAAATGTATGAAGAGACGCCCATGCAGCCATTGCTGTGTGCAGCTCAAAATCAACAGCTGCTTTGCCACATCTATCAATCCCATCCACGCTTTCGGTCCCTCGCGTTTTCACTGTTGAAGGTTATGAAGGCTCCTCGGTGAAACCGCACCGTGGCCCTTCAGGCAGTGTTAAAGAAGCAACGAGGTAAAAAAAAAATTTATGCGAGATTGGTGAGCTTTTTGCTGCTTCCGTACTGGGTTTTATCCTGACAAATGTTTGTGGTGCATTCTGCAATTTTCTGAGCAAGGCAAAAAGAATTCCATTCGTAAATTTTTCTTTTTTTCTCCTTTTTATGTACACATATTTTATTTTACTATGACTTCACGGTTTTTTTTTAAGTTCAGCTTATTTTAGCCACTTTCAGTAACGCTTACAACTGTAAAAAAATTAAAAGAAAAATTTCCCTTGTATTGTTGGATTCATGGCCGATCCTCCAGAATGGACTGCGCCGTTTTATTAAGGAACAACCAACCCGCCGACTTCCTTTGTGATCCCCGTCGACTGAATCGATAAAGATGATAAGGATGACGACGACACCAGCAATGTATTTTGCCTTCCCACCCGCCGTGGTTGCTCAGTGGCTATTGTGTAGGATTGCCTTTAAACAGCACTGTTATTCTTTCCCTTGGAGCAACAGTATTGGGATACAGCCACAGGAAGGTTTGCCTAGCCATTTATTTTCTATGTGGCACAAAAAGAATGCCTTGTTAATAGTTCTTAGTTTCCACAATTGATTTACTTCTACTTCCAGTCTAGAAAATTCAAAAAGTAAAAGCACAAATGCCAAGTTTAAATCCTACTAGTATTACTATTAAAAAAATTTACCTATTCAAGCTTAAGTATATGTTTTTTATTATTATTGTCATTCTTTTTTAGTATTCCTATCAACGCAAGACTTACTATAGTATTGATCACTATTTTTACTCATGCATTCACAGTTTATTTGTCATCTTGGATTATATATTTATTTTACTTTTTGTCTTAGTTATTTATCAACCAATTTCTTTTATTTATTCAATTACCACCCGATTCGTGGCCTATCCCCCATAGTGGGTTTGTGCCATTAATTGAGGCTTCATCATCATCATCACCATCTGGTGTTGGGCTGCTGAGCACGAGGTCGCGGGATCGAATCCCGGTCGCGGCGGCCGCATTTTGATGGGGGCGAAATACGAAAACACCCGTGTACTTTTATTTAGGGACACGTTAAAGAACCCCAGGTGGTCGAAATTTCCGGAGTCCGCGCGTGCTACTTTCCTGTAGGGAATGCTATGTGATGCTGATAACGCGCATGCCGCTCGTTACTGGGAAGTACCGGGCTCGCAGCGTTAAAGAAAAGAAATGCGGACAAGACAGATGACGTTTATTGTTGTGTGGCAGGATACAACCCAAAGGGTGTTATTTTGTTTTAGAGTGTGACTCGTTGAATATTCCAGCGTAATCGATGGCGCTGGTATACCTTCCAGAAAGTACAGCACTATTCCCGTCGCGCATGCAATCCGATTACACAAGCTTCGGTGAGATAAGCAACAGATAGAATCAACGACAACATTCTAGTAAGTTCCAAATCATGCAGGCGCGCCTTGCCCTCAGATAACCTGAAGTTGTTAATGGGTGAAATGCATTTCCCGGAAAAAAAAGTCGCAATTTCGCCCGGAAGGCGAAGCATCGATTACGATAGCAAAGTATGGGACAGCTATACGAAGTATAAATGATAGTTTTATCGGCCGTGTAAACTTGTAAACATAGGCATACTAACTAAAGCAACAAGCATGGTTTCACGTGCTCACAAGCAAACATGAACACATCAAACTCCATGACCGCGGATACTCGCTGTGAAAACTCTGGAGTGAGGTAGCGCGGCAGCAGCAGCGAGCGAATTGGCCTTCTCGCTGCGTCTGGCATCCCCCCCCCCCCCAACGCGAACTAAGCCACGGAAAGACAGCGCGCGACGAACTTTGCCCTCTGCGCAGATTATTTGCAAGGTACAGCTGCCCGGGCGAACATTTACAATTGCTAGTAGGTACGGCTGGGCGTGGCGTTTCTCGAGGCGCTCGGCGTTTCTGCGCAGGCGCGACTAAAAGCGGCTGAGAGAGAGAAAATCTGGGGGCCTTTGCTTCTCGAATATCTGACTCTGCCTAGGCACTACGTCGGTGAAGTTTCTTCGCGCGTGTTGCATGCGTTTGTCCCTATAGGCGTGCCGCCATTGCGGTGTGGGGTAGAGTTTGTTTACGCTCGGACGGGTGGCTGCCCGCGCAGTAAAACATGTGAACCAGTGCACACTGACGCCCAGTTTTGTGATCGCTGTGTCTAAAGCTACATCGGATAGACTTTCTCGCGCGTGCGGCGCTGGTGATGAGTCAGTCATGCCGGAATATAATTTGTCGCGCCTTATGGCACTCTAAATTCAAAAGAAAAGAAAGGGTAAAACATTTTCCCGGGGGAGCAATAAGGGCCGTAGTAGAGGCCGGGCCTGCTCTCCTGGACTGTTCAAGAGAATTTCTGAATGGTCCCCTTTGAGTGAAATAAACGCACAGCGCCTTAGCAACCACACTTGAACGCGAAAACCTTATGTCATGCCGTGAGGATTACTGGCTTTGCGCCTCGTCCACGTTAGCTTACGTTAGCTTAGGTTTAGGTTAGGTTCAGGTTAGCTTAGGTTACGTTAGGTTAGGTTAGCGTAACAGGCGTTGGGGTGCCGCGGCGTATTCCCACCGCAGTTACGCCTTGCGGCGTTATGTCACGTTAGGTTAACGTTAGCTTAGGTTGGGTTATGTTAACGTTACGATATAAGTTAGTGTAAAATCCATTAGGCTGAAGCGGCCTATTTTCATAACGGTTACGTCGTGACCATTATTGTCTTTAAAAATTATGGGGTTTTACGTGCCAAAACCACTTTCTGATTATGAGGCACGCCATAGTAGAGGACTCCGGAAATTTCGACCACCTGGGGTTCTTTAACGTGCACCTCAATCTAAGTACACGGGTGTTCTCGCCCCCATCGAAATGCGGCCGCCGTGGCCGGGATTCGATCCCGCGACCTCGTGCTCAGCAGCCTAACACCATAGCCACTGAGCAACCACGGCGGGTGACCATTATTGTCTTTCTGTCTCGGCCTCGTTACGCTATGTTAACGTTAGGTTAGGTTACCGTTGGGTTAGGTTAGCGTAAAACGCCTTACGGTGCGCGGCCTATTCTCATAGTGGTTGCAGAGGTGTCGAGCGTCGCCTGCGCCCTTTCAGCCACTCGCATTCAACCGCGGTTGCTAATGCGCTCTGCCTTCTGGATTTTCAATATATGCAGACCGGCCTCTTCCACGGCCCCTACTGCTCCCATGGAAACATTATCACCTGTTTCACCGCGCCGGTAGCCAGCCTCCGAGCGCAAACATATTCGAGCCCACTCTGCAATGCCGGCACGCCTAGGGACAAACGCGTAAACATGCGCTAACTTCTCCGTAGTACCTAGGAATTGTCAAGGAGCAAAAGGCCCATTATTTTCTCTCTCGCACCCGCTCTCACTCGCGCATGCGCGCAATCGTCTGGCGCCTCCGCAAGTACCACGCCCCACTGTACTTAAAGGTCGCGCCAGGGCTAGAAGGCGCCCCTCCTCCCAATTCTCCCCCCGGAGCCTTGGGCGCGAAGGAAGACGGCACGCTTCCTTCCCACTTCTCTGCCTTGCGTGCGTGGGATCGAACCGCGATCGTGGCTCAGCCTCGCACGCTTTCAATGGCACATACATCATACGGAACATCATACGCACATACGGAACCTTCACGCGACGGCGACGAGGTGGAAATACGCCTGGAGTCTCCATATAATTGCCATCGCAATAAAGGGATAAATGTGTACTCGTGTCAATATGCACGCCTCCTGTCAGCCGAAGTCTCTCCTGTAACGCTGCCTGTAAGTTGATTGCATACAGGGTGTCCCAGCTAACTGTAGCCAGAGTTCAAAAATATGCTAAAGCTACGCAGCTGGACAGAACGAAGGTAATGTTTGCGTCGCTTTGAGATACTAAAATTATATTTTTTTTCATTCCACCTAATTAGATAATTAGTCTCAATTAATTATTAACTTTACAAATATTATTATTAGCTGGAAAATGTCAATGAGAAAATTGTAGAGCGACATGAAAAACTCCCGATACAACTTTCTGTTGCTCAATACGTGCTACATAAAAGTGTTTTTCCGAGTGTGAAAGAAGCCCGCAGGCCTTCGTCCTGGAGTGGACATAAAATAGGATGTTGATGATGATGATGGTTTATAAAAAGGAACGAAGGTCAGTCCGAGATTTCGTGCTCTACCTACTCTTCGCTATATAAGGGGAAAGAGGGAACGCTAGAGGGATGGACGATGATGATCGCGGGTGATGCCGAGTACCCAGAATAATGTCCCGAGAGAATGGTTGCCAGAGGAGAGGCTAAAGCCTGCCACGCTTGTGTGTAAGCTGGGCAGACGTAAAACAGTATTGTCTGTATTTCTTTTTCTTTTTTTTTTTCGGGTGTGTGTGTGTTCTACAGAACACTTAATTCTCAAACTATGAACACGATGTTGTAGTGACCGTTTGCCACTTGATTTCCCCCCGCTTCTGTGAAATTCAGTTACCTCGCGTGGTGTCCACGTGGGGGGTGATTGGCCCTGCTCTTTTTTTGGGACTTGAGGTGGCTGCCCGAGAGGGGCACCACCCTGCCACTAGGCAAACTTATTTTACTGTGAAATAAAGCCAGTCCGCTCATTGTTCTCAACCTGTCAAAACCTGTATTACTTGCCTCCGCACATCATCGTTCCAGCTTGCGGCGGTGCCTCTTCCCTACACAAGATTGGTCACAGCTGACGCAGATCTGATTTGGACGATCGCCGCCTGTACTCGCCCCTATCGTTGCGCTTGAGTGTTAATTATTGTGTGGGTACAGGATCGCCCAATAAAGAATTTCGTGACTCACAGTTTTGCCATCATCTTATTCTTCGGCGTCATTACAACATGACAATATACATCACTATATTGGATCTACTTAACTCAGGCGAGGGACTATATGTATATTGACGCCCTCTGCAAAATTTGTAAGCAGGAAGGTACGCTAGACCACGTAATATGGGACGCCGCTGGTTCCCCTGCAGGGGCCAAGGAAAAGATTGACAGCAGAGAAACCTGGGAGGCCTTGCTCCAGAGTGAGGCTGAAACGACCAGCGTTGAGCAATCCGCCTGGCCGTTGAGGCCGTGAAGACTTACCGTCCTCAACGCGCGGGGACTGCTTCTTCCTCCCCCCATACCTGCGTGAAGGGTAAGAGGCGGGCACCTCAGCTGGGTGGAATAATAAAGTTTTCAATCAATCAAGGAAAAGGTTTGCCCGTTCAGACACCGCATCGACATCGAGAAAGAGAGCGCGCGGCCGCACGGTGTCTCGTGGAAAGAAAGACGACGTGCCGTATCTGTGCGCGAGCGAACGCTGTTCCCCGTTCGAACGTTTCTGGGGCCTTCTGGAAGTCGGACAGCGAAGGGAATCCTCTGGAGTCAAGCGGATCGCTGCAAGATGGATTCCGGACAATCGAAACGCGCACACGGCTGGGATCATCTGCAAGGACTCGACGAGGCATCAGCAAAGCGCCCTAGACTTACCCTTTCGTCGGATACCCCACCGACTGCTCCGGCAATGGCTCATCAAATGGATCCTTCACCGTCCGCCGGCGTCCCAGTAGCCAACATGCATGAGGAGATGCAGTGGATACACTATCATCAGGAGCTTTGCCTCCAGTGGGCCGCGTCCAATGCCAGGGTTCCAGAAGGTCCCGTAAGTTCGCTGCTTCGGCAGGCCTCCATGGAGGAAGACTTGCCACCTGCCCATCTGGGCCATGCTCCTTTCATCAACTTCCAAATGGGCCTCATTTGCGAGCGCATGATGAAGGAACGCCAGAACCGCACGCGTGAGGAGTTCGACCATGTGTTCTCTGCGTAGCCCTCTGAGCAGCGCTGCGCATTTCTTCAACGTGATGGGCGTCGCTTCGCAAGGGGACATGCGCGAGCTCTGGCACGAGGAAGCACCAGGAAGAATCCTACTGGCAAAGCCTGCACTGTACAGCAGCAATAAAGGTCGGGACTGAACGCATGAGTCTGTCCTACAGTGGCGTGTTTATTTTATGGAGAAAAAATTCGTACCCGCCAGAGGTGCTCAGGGGCCATGGAATTTAGATGCAGAGCTCGCGGTCACGTGTTAATTTCCGGCTGCGACGGCAGCAAGCCTAATGTGCTGAGATGAAAAAAAAATGAGAAGCTAGTGAACTGAGCATTATCCGCACATGGAACCCCAAGTGGTTGAAATTATTCCGCGACGCGGCTTACTATTCCGCCATACACTCGTGTCTTTGGAACATAGGGCCCCATGCAGCCCAGTTTATTAATAAAATGTAATTCTGGGAGGTAGGTCTGTCTAACGTGAGCGAGAATGAAGCTGGGAAGGCAAAATGCATAGCCGGTGTCGTCGTCATCAATATCATTATCTTTATCCATTTATTCGACGGGGCTCAGAAAGGAAGTCGGCGGATTGGTTGTTCCTCAATGAAACGGCGCAGTCCACTCTGGAGGATCGGCCATGAATCGGGCAGCACAAGCGTTAAAATAGTGCAATCAAATTTGTTGCCTTTGTAAGTGGTTAAAATTAAAGATAAATTACAATTACGTGAAGTCCATAGTAAAATAAAATATGTGAATATAAAAAGAAGAAAAAAGAAAAATTTTGGAATGCAACTCTTTTTGTCTCGCTCAGAAAATTGAAGAGGGCACCACAAACGTCAGTCAGGCTAAAACCTGGTTCGAAAGTAGCAAAAAGCTAACCAATGTGGCATAATTTTTTTTTTTGATCTCGTTGCTTTTTTACGACTGCCTCATTCGCTGCGGTGCTAGTGCCGCCGAGGAGCCATTACCAGCTACAACAGAGAAGACGCGATGGACCGAAAGCGTGGATGGGATCCACAGGTGTAGCAAACCAGCTGTTGATTTTGATCTGTACACTGCAGCGCCTGCTTGGGCGTCTCCTAATACATTTATTGCGATTCGCATTCTTTTCCTACTTCGGCCGTTTTGAGCCTACCTATCTATCTATCTTGTTAGGTCGACCCAGTGACCCAAGTTGTCTACCAGTCAGGGCTACAGGGAATGCGCTCGTGCATGGTCGTAGTGCCATCGTCGTCATTCCAGCGTCGCGATCTTACTCACGTCATGACGTCGTTGGTTCTTTATTCTATGGTCATACGCCTTCGTCGATCCATCGACGTCCTTCCTTCTTCGTCATTCGGTTGTTGATAGTGCTGTCGGCAATCAATTGTTATTATGCCTGCATTATCCTAACATCGTGTCACTGCGTCTTCATCAGATAGTCGCTACCATGCATCCGTTATCACCGTCGTCGTCATGCTATCGTGGTCATGCCATCGTCATTCCAGCTTCGTCATTCAGTTGCCCTTCCGCCTTCGTCACGCCATTGTCTTCATACCATCGTCGTTATCCCATTGTCCTCATGTCGTCGTGACGCTGTCGACGTTATACCACCGTTATCATTTAGCAGTCGCCTTGTAGTCGCCATGCCGTCGTCGTCATGCCACCTGCGTCATTCTACAGTCGTCACTCCGTCGGCATCGTATGGTCTTCATACCGCCATGCTCACAGTCGACCTTGAGAAGCCATTGCCATAGCCAAGTGGTACAACACTGGTTCACGTCATATACCGAGTGTTTTTTTAGAAGACTTTCGGTAATTCTTTTAAAAATCACGGGCAGCAGGTAACGCAATTATAATTTTTGAGCTGGATTGCCAAACAGGTGGATATTACCTGGGCGAGAAATCGAAATGCATAAGTGATTGATTAAACAATCCCCTAATTATAACTAATTACAGCGGTTGCGCGTGAATGTGCAACCGCATTCACGCGTTGGCGTGGTTGCGCCTGGAGGAGCGAACGAGCTAGTTCGCACATTTTTCACGGACGACGAACAACGGAAATGCGCTAGCTATACACAGCTTCGCTGAAAAAAGTTCCACTTAAAGCAAATACAGTTTGAGCAACGACAGTGATTCCAAGAACAACAGGAGTACGCCGACTATAACGACGACGGAGATGGAGACCCCGATGACGAAAACAGCTGCGACGACAACTACGCGACGATAATGACGACAGACAGAAAACGATCACTGCACGAAGAAGGCGTGATGACGACGACGGAACGACCCCGACACGATAATGGCAGCGATGACGGTACGGTGACAACTCCGCGGATGGCAAAGTGGCTCAAACGCCGCCGACGGCTCCCATGTGGAGAAGACGAGGAAACATCGATACACATGGTTATGATGATATGACGATGATGATGCCTCCTACAGACGCCGCGAAACTCTAACGAGAGAAAGAAGGAGAGATCGGCCAGAGTGATATGACTCTGTATATAGGATGCTATTCTATTCTAGGGAAGTCGCTTGGGAGAAGGACGGAGAGACCCAACATAGCCCACTGTGCACTTTCAGAACGTAAATGTATTCCAGGTGCCCCGTCTCGGTATTTCCCGACGCGTAAAGATCATCTTTAAGGGTGATTGCCTTCCTTCGCATGTCAAGGTTGGTCATTTCCGACATGCTGTCCGGCCATTTGTTCTTAAGCAACTTCAGCGCCGAAAATGTCAGAAATGCTAGGTCATGTGAGCGTCCGTCTGTGGAAATACTACGATATGTTCCATGCTGCGCAACATTATGCAGGCAACTGCCAGGCTAAAGGTTACAAGTTTCCAAACTGTCAGAGGCGCCACGACGTCTCATCAAAGGACTGTGCAAAGGCAAAGCTGTAAATTTTCGTTTTGAAAAAAAAAATGGTAAGAGACTCGTCGAGAAGCAGAATCCTGGGGTTGGCAGCTCCTCCTTTTCTATTTACCGACAAGTAAACTGGTCAACTTGGAACAAAAAGGTGGAAGAGGCATGCAAGGAAGCTTGTCTTGTCTGCAGCATTCAGGACCTCAGTAGGAGTGTGATGGAAGGGGCTAAGTACATCTTTACGTCGGCAACAAAGCGTACGGATTGCGCTGTGAAACTGAGTGAATTCGAACCATTCGTAGGCATACCGAAAGGAGATACAAGCGCACTAAGTCAATCCACTTTCGGCACGCTCAACGTATTAAAAAAAAGACAAAAAGAATATTCAACGTCGTATGAACAGGCTCGTGAACAAACGATTGAACACATTTTGCGAATCACTTGACCCTCGAAAGCCCCTGTCCCCGAAACGAAGGACGGTTCAAACACTCCGCAGGTCACGCGGAGTGTTCTTCGAGTGTTAAGTATATATAATCCTGCTATTTACTTGTTTGTTTGTTTGTTCAGTGGTCAAGGTGAACTTTCACGTACTAACCACCTCCTGTCAGCGTTGAGCTGATGCTTGCGCGGAAGTCTCCTTGCTCCCCCCCCCCCTCCGGCCCTCCTTCGCTTACCATCTTCCTTATCATCTTTTGCTTATTGTACGCGTACACAGCCACACCGAGGGCTCTAGTGGTATTTGCTGTGCACATCATTGTATAGCGTATTCTAATCCCGGATTATAAATAAATTCGGGGGAGGCTGATGAATTGTTCTTTATTTTTTTGCGCTCCATTCAGCCGTGTTAAAAAGGTGTCAAGATATCTTTCAGCTCATGCTATTCTTACGTCATCGTGTATACTGTGGTAAGGTTTCCACACTGAAGCTAGAAAAAAGAAGTTACATTATGACCGTTATTTTTTTCTAAACCACTAACTGTTTTGTTGGTGGCCATGCTCCTTTTTAAGGTATAATTCCCTCTGCTTCTCCCATTTTGTCTCTTAATTTTTTATTTTTACGAGATATCAATGCACCAAAAGTTTCCACAAGAGTTTGTAAAACACGATAAAGTGAAAATTAATTTGCAAGAAGTAATGAACAATGAAAAAAGATAGCGAAAGGACTCATACCTCATGATGACTGCCGATAGTAATGCGATTAGCATTTGAGCAATGTAGCGGCACTCCGTATTTCTGAAGTTGCGTTTTTTTTTTTTTTACATTTGTAGTCGTCATAACGAGATTTATGTTGCTGCGGTTTATACCGGGTGCTTCTGCGAAGACCTTCAGTAATCTTCAAAAATGATCTGTGGCAGATAGCGCAGTTCTGGTCCTTGAGGTGGTCCACTCGATGAGGCCGACTTTACTTACACAAAAATTGAAATGCCTAATCTACTAATTAACAAATATTGATTATTTAAGTTTTCAACTAATAAACTTAATTGACACACAGCAATTTACAAATTACTGCTCGTGAGACTGCAAGGCATACATACCCTCTTGAAAAGAATTCTTTGGGATGACATCATTTTCGAGATATGCATAGTGAAACCTGTTGTAAAAGTGGACTGTTGTTCCACTTACTTCTCCAACAAAACGCCGTTTTATGCATTGAAGCACAAAAGTAACTGGACCGCCAATCTATTTCTTCGCAAGGCCTGGAAATTAATATCTCGAAACTGGTGTCATCCTGAGAATTCGTTACAACTGGATCTACCTTGCGAACTCCTAGGCTACAATTTATGAAATGCAATATGTGCTGTAAAGAAATCAGTTAAAACAGAATTAGTGGATTTTTGTTAATTATTCAATTATGCATTTCAATTTCTCGCCCAGGTAATTCCCACCTGTTTGGCAATCCAGATCAAAACATTTAATTACGTTACCTGCCGCGCATGATTTTTAAAGGAATTACTGCAAGTCTTCGCAAGAACACTCGGTATATGACGTGGACCAGTTTTGTCTCACTATGCTATGGCACTGGCTTCACAAGGTCGCCTGTGAGCATGGCGGTATGAAGACAACCGCATGATACCGACGGAGTGACGACTATGGAATGACGCAGGTGGTATGACGACGATGGCATGGCAACTACAAGGCGATTGCTAAATGATAACGGTGGTATAACGTCGACAAGGTGATAAGGACAATAGGATAACGACGATGGTATGAAGACAATGGCGTGACGAAGGCGGAGGGGCAACCGGATGACGAAGCTGGAATGACGACCATGGTATGACCACGATAGCATGACGACGACGATATGACAATAGAGGCATAATCACAATCGAATGACCATAGCATTATTAACGATAGAATGACGAAGAAGGGATCCACGAAGGCGTATGACGGCGACGGCATGACGACAATAAAATGACATGCTCTCAGGAACGGAGGAAGCCTAATAGCAGCGAAGAAGAAACTAGGAATAGGCAAGAATAGGATGTATGCGCTAAGAGAATAAGCCGGCAATATCATTACTAATATGGATAAGATAGTTCAAGTGGCTGAGGAGTTCTGCAGAGATTTACACAGTACCAGTGGCACCCACGACGATAATGGAAGAGGGAATAGTATAGAGCAATTTGACATCCCACAAGTAACGCCGGCAGAAGCAAAGAAAGCCTTGGAAGCTATGCAAAGGGGGAAGGCAGCTGGGAAGGATCAGGTGACAGCAGACTTGCTCAAGGACAGTGGGCAGATTGTTCTAGAAAAACTGGCCACCCTGCATACGCAATGACTCATGACCTCGAGCGTACCGGAATCTTGGAAGAACGCCAACATAATCTTAATCCATAAGAAAGGGGACGCCAAAGACTTGAAAAATTATAGACCGATCAGCTTACTGTCCGTTGCCTACAAAGTATTTACTAGGGTAATCGCAAATAGAATCAGGAACACCTTAGACTTCTGTCCACCAAAGGACCAGGCAGGATTTAGTAAAGGCTACTCATAAATAGACCATATTCACACTATCAATCAGGTGATAGAGAAATGTGCGGAATATAACCAGCCCTTATATATAGCTTTCGTTCATTACGAGAAAGCATTTGATTCAGTCGAAACCTCAGTCGAAACCATGCAGGCATTACGGAATCAGGGTGTAGACGAGCCGTATGTAAAAATACTGAGATATCTACAGCGGCTCCACAGCCACCGTAGTCCTCCATAAAGAAAGCAACAAAATTCCGATAAAAATTAAAGGGCGTCAGGCAAGGAGATACGATCTCTCCAATGCTGTTCACGGCATGTTTACAGGAGGTATTCAGAGGCTTGGATTGGGAAGAATTGGGGATAAGGTTTAATGCCTTGCGATTCGCTGATGATCTTGCCTTGCTTAGTAACTCAGGGGACAAATTGCAATGCATGCTCACTGACCTGGAGAGGCAAAGTAGAAGGGTGGATCTAAAAATTAATCTGCAGAAAACTATAAAGTAATGTTTAACAGTCTCGGAAGAGAACAGCAGTTTACGATAGGTAGCGAGGCTCTGGAAGTGGTAAGGGAATACATCTACTTAGGGCAGGTAGTGACCGCGGATCCGGATCATGAGACTGAAATAAGAAGAATAAGAATGGGCTGGGGTGCGTTTGGCAGGCATTCTCAGATCATGAACAGCAGGTTGCCATTATCCCTCAAGGGAAAAGTGTATACCAGCTGTGTCTTACCAGTACTTACCTACGGTGCAGAAACCTGGAGTCTTACGAAAAGGGTTCTACTGAAATTGAGGACGAAGCAACGAGCTATTGAAAGAGGAACACTGCGTTTAATGTTAAGGAATAAGAAAAGAGCAGATTGGGTGAGGGAACAAATGCGAGTTAATGACATCTTAGTTGAAATCAAGAAAAAGAAATGGGCATAGGCAGGACATGTAATTAGGAGGGAAGATAACCAATGGTCATTAAGGGTTACGAACTGAATTTCAAGGGAAGGGAAGCGTAGCAGAGGGCGGCAGAAAGTTAGGTGGGCGGATGAGATTAAGAAGTTTGCAGGGACAACATGGCCACAATTAGCACATGAACGGTGCAGTTGGAGAAGTATGGGAGAGGCCTTTGCCCTGCAGTAGGCGTAGCCCGGCTGCTGCTGCTGCTGCTGCTGCTGCGGATGATGATGATGATGATGGTGGTGGTGGTGATGATGATGATGATGATGATGATGATGATGATGATGATGATGATGATGATGATGATGATGATAAAACGATGGCGTTAAGGGGACGAATGGCATGGCGACGACTGTGTGACGAGGATGGAGTGACGACGACGGCATGATGAGAGCCGTATGTCGAAGTTTTATAACGAAGACGCTGGAACGACCCCGACGGCATCACGACGAAGGAATGACAACGAATGTATGACGATGACTGTATGACGACGACGGCATGACAATGGTATATGAGGATAATGTGATGACCAGTGTACGATGACAATGGCGTGACGTTGACTGTATCACGAAGCCTGTATGATGACGATGGCGTGGCGACGACTACATGACAGCAATCGAATGACCAAGCTGAAGTCACGACCATGAAATGCACACGACGGCATCGCGATCGCGGTGTGAAAACGAACGCATGACGACTGTGTGATAAAGATGGCGTGGTAAAGACGGCATAATGAGAGTCGGATGACAACGCTGGAATGACGACGATGCAACGGCCACAACGGCGTCTCGTCAACTACACATAGCTCGTGTCCCAAGCTATTAACTTGAGCAACTGGGTCAGTGCAGAAGTCGTGACGATGACGTCATGAAGTGAGTCAGATCTCGAGGCTGGAATCACGACGATGGAACTACCACGATGGCACTGCGACCACGAGCGCATCCCCAGTAGTTGACCCAAGCAGTGACCCCAGCAGTGACCCAAGTTGTCTACCCTGACGGGCAGATAGATAGATAGATAGATAGATAGATAGATAGATAGATAGATAGATAGATAGATAGATAGATAGATAGATAGATAGATAGATAGATAGATAGATAGATAGATAGATAGATACGCAGGCAGGCTCAAAACGGCCGAAGTAAGAAAAGAATGCGAATCCCATTAAATGTATGAAGAGACGCCCATGCAGCCATTGCTGTGTGCAGCTCAAAATCAACAGCTGCTTTGCCACATCTATCAATCCCATCCACGCTTTCGGTCCCTCGCGTTTTCACTGTTGAAGGTTATGAAGGCTCCTCGGTGAAACCGCACCGTGGCCCTTCAGGCAGTGTTAAAGAAGCAACGAGGTAAAAAAAAAAATTATGCGAGATTGGTGAGCTTTTTGCTGCTTCCGTACTGGGTTTTATCCTGACAAATGTTTGTGGTGCATTCTGCAATTTTCTGAGCAAGGCAAAAAGAATTCCATTCGTAAATTTTTCTTTTTTTCTCCTTTTTATGTACACATATTTTATTTTACTATGACTTCACGGTTTTTTTTTTAAGTTCAGCTTATTTTAGCCACTTTCAGTAACGCTTACAACTGTAAAAAAATTAAAAGAAAAATTTCCCTTGTATTGTTGGATTCATGGCCGATCCTCCAGAATGGACTGCGCCGTTTTATTAAGGAACAACCAACCCGCCGACTTCCTTTCTGATCCCCGTCGACTAAATCGATAAAGATGATAAGGATGACGACGACACCAGCAATGTATTTTGCCTTCCCACCCGCCGTGGTTGCTCAGTGGCTATTGTGTAGGATTGCCTTTAAACAGCACTGTTATTCTTTCCCTTGGAGCAACAGTATTGGGATACAGCCACAGGAAGGTTTGCCTAGCCATTTATTTTCTATGTGGCACAAAAAGAATGCCTTGTTAATAGTTCTTAGTTTCCACAATTGATTTACTTCTACTTCCAGTCTAGAAAATTCAAAAAGTAAAAGCACAAATGCCAAGTTTAAATCCTACTAGTATTACTATTAAAAAAATTTACCTATTCAAGCTTAAGTATATGTTTTTTATTATTATTGTCATTCTTTTTTAGTATTCCTATCAACGCAAGACTTACTATAGTATTGATCACTATTTTTACTCATGCATTCACAGTTTATTTGTCATCTTGGATTATATATTTATTTTACTTTTTGTCTTAGTTATTTATCAACCAATTTCTTTTATTTATTCAATTACCACCCGATTCGTGGCCTATCCCCCATAGTGGGTTTGTGCCATTAATTGAGGCTTCATCATCATCATCACCATCTGGTGTTGGGCTGCTGAGCACGAGGTCGCGGGATCGAATCCCGGTCGCGGCGGCCGCATTTTGATGGGGGCGAAATACGAAAACACCCGTGTACTTTGATTTAGGGACACGTTAAAGAACCCCAGGTGGTCGAAATTTCCGGAGTCCGCGCGTGCTACTTTCCTGTAGGGAATGCTATGTGATGCTGATAACGCGCATGCCGCTCGTTACTGGGAAGTACCGGGCTCGCAGCGTTAAAGAAAAGAAATGCGGACAAGACAGATGACGTTTATTGTTGTGTGGCAGGATACAACCCAAAGGGTGTTATTTTGTTTTAGAGTGTGACTCGTTGAATATTCCAGCGTAATCGATGGCGCTGGTATACCTTCCAGAAAGTACAGCACTATTCCCGTCGCGCATGCAATCCGATTACACAAGCTTCGGTGAGATAAGCAACAGATAGAATCAACGACAACATTCTAGTAAGTTCCAAATCATGCAGGCGCGCCTTGCCCTCAGATAACCTGAAGTTGTTAATGGGTGAAATGCATTTCCCGGAAAAAAAAGTCGCAATTTCGCCCGGAAGGCGAAGCATCGATTACGATAGCAAAGTATGGGACAGCTATACGAAGTATAAATGATAGTTTTATCGGCCGTGTAAACTTGTAAACATAGGCATACTAACTAAAGCAACAAGCATGGTTTCACGTGCTCACAAGCAAACATGAACACATCAAACTCCATGACCGCGGATACTCGCTGTGAAAACTCTGGAGTGAGGTAGCGCGGCAGCAGCAGCGAGCGAATTGGCCTTCTCGCTGCGTCTGGCATCCCCCCCCCCCCCCCCAACGCGAACTAAGCCACGGAAAGACAGCGCGCGACGAACTTTGCCCTCTGCGCAGATTATTTGCAAGGTACAGCTGCCCGGGCGAACATTTACAATTGCTAGTAGGTACGGCTGGGCGTGGCGTTTCTCGAGGCGCTCGGCGTTTCTGCGCAGGCGCGACTAAAAGCGGCTGAGAGAGAGAAAATCTGGGGGCCTTTGCTTCTCGAATATCTGACTCTGCCTAGGCACTACGTCGGTGAAGTTTCTTCGCGCGTGTTGCATGCGTTTGTCCCTATAGGCGTGCCGCCATTGCGGTGTGGGGTAGAGTTTGTTTACGCTCGGACGGGTGGCTGCCCGCGCAGTAAAACATGTGAACCAGTGCACACTGACGCCCAGTTTTGTGATCGCTGTGTCTAAAGCTACATCGGATAGACTTTCTCGCGCGTGCGGCGCTGGTGATGAGTCAGTCATGCCGGAATATAATTTGTCGCGCCTTATGGCACTCTAAATTCAAAAGAAAAGAAAGGGTAAAACATTTTCCCGGGGGAGCAATAAGGGCCGTAGTAGAGGCCGGGCCTGCTCTCCTGGACTGTTCAAGAGAATTTCTGAATGGTCCCCTTTGAGTGAAATAAACGCACAGCGCCTTAGCAACCACACTTGAACGCGAAAACCTTATGTCATGCCGTGAGGATTACTGGCTTTGCGCCTCGTCCACGTTAGCTTACGTTAGCTTAGGTTTAGGTTAGGTTCAGGTTAGCTTAGGTTACGTTAGGTTAGGTTAGCGTAACAGGCGTTGGGGTGCCGCGGCGTATTCCCACCGCAGTTACGCCTTGCGGCGTTATGTCACGTTAGGTTAACGTTAGCTTAGGTTGGGTTATGTTAACGTTACGATATAAGTTAGTGTAAAATCCATTAGGCTGAAGCGGCCTATTTTCATAACGGTTACGTCGTGACCATTATTGTCTTTAAAAATTATGGGGTTTTACGTGCCAAAACCACTTTCTGATTATGAGGCACGCCATAGTAGAGGACTCCGGAAATTTCGACCACCTGGGGTTCTTTAACGTGCACCTCAATCTAAGTACACGGGTGTTCTCGCCCCCATCGAAATGCGGCCGCCGTGGCCGGGATTCGATCCCGCGACCTCGTGCTCAGCAGCCTAACACCATAGCCACTGAGCAACCACGGCGGGTGACCATTATTGTCTTTCTGTCTCGGCCTCGTTACGCTATGTTAACGTTAGGTTAGGTTACCGTTGGGTTAGGTTAGCGTAAAACGCCTTACGGTGCGCGGCCTATTCTCATAGTGGTTGCAGAGGTGTCGAGCGTCGCCTGCGCCCTTTCAGCCACTCGCATTCAACCGCGGTTGCTAATGCGCTCTGCCTTCTGGATTTTCAATATATGCAGACCGGCCTCTTCCACGGCCCCTACTGCTCCCATGGAAACATTATCACCTGTTTCACCGCGCTGGTAGCCAGCCTCCGAGCGCAAACATATTCGAGCCCACTCTGCAATGCCGGCACGCCTAGGGACAAACGCGTAAACATGCGCTAACTTCTCCGTAGTACCTAGGAAGTGTCAAGGAGCAAAAGGCCCATTATTTTCTCTCTCGCACCCGCTCTCACTCGCGCATGCGCGCAATCGTCTGGCGCCTCCGCAAGTACCACGCCCCACTGTACTTAAAAGTCGCGCCAGGGCTAGAAGGCGCCCCTCCTCCCTATTCTCCCCCCGGAGCCTTGGGCGCGAAGGAAGACGGCACGCTTCCTTCCCACTTCTCTGCCTTGCGTGCGTGGGATCGAACCGCGATCGTGGCTCAGCCTCGCACGCTTTCAATGGCACATACATCATACGGAACATCATACGCACATACGGAACCTTCACGCGACGGCGACGAGGTGGAAATACGCCTGGAGTCTCCATATAATTGCCATCGCAATAAAGGGATAAATGTGTACTCGTGTCAATATGCACGCCTCCTGTCAGCCGAAGTCTCTCCTGTAACGCTGCCTGTAAGTTGATTGCATACAGGGTGTCCCAGCTAACTGTAGCCAGAGTTCAAAAATATGCTAAAGCTACGCAGCTGGACAGAACGAAGGTAATGTTTGCGTCGCTTTGAGATACTAAAATTATTTTTTTTTCATTCCACCTAATTAGATAATTAGTCTCAATTAATTATTAACTTTACAAATATTATTATTAGCTGGAAAATGTCAATGAGAAAATTGTAGAGCGACATGAAAAACTCCCGATACAACTTTCTGTTGCTCAATACGTGCTACATAAAAGTGTTTTTCCGAGTGTGAAAGAAGCCCGCAGGCCTTCGTCCTGGAGTGAACATAAAATAGGATGTTGATGATGATGATGGTTTATAAAAAGGAACGAAGGTCAGCCCGAGATTTCGTGCTCTACCTACTCTTCGCTATATAAGGGGAAAGAGGGAACGCTAGAGGGATGGACGATGATGATCGCGGGTAATGCCGAGTACCCAGAATAATGTCCCGAGAGAATGGTTGCCAGAGGAGAGGCTAAAGCCTGCCACGCTTGTGTGTAAGCTGGGCAGACGTAAAACAGTATTGTCTGTATTTCTTTTTCTTTTTTTTTTCGGGTGTGTGTGTGTTCTACAGAACACTTAATTCTCAAACTATGAACACGATGTTGTAGTGACCGTTTGCCACTTGATTTCCCCCCGCTTCTGTGAAATTCAGTTACCTCGCGTGGTGTCCACGTGGGGGGTGATTGGCCCTGCTCTTTTTTTGGGACTTGAGGTGGCTGCCCGAGAGGGGCACCACCCTGCCACTAGGCAAACTTATTTTACTGTGAAATAAAGCCAGTCCACTCATTGTTCTCAACCTGTCAAAACCTGTATTACTTGCCTCCGCACATCATCGTTCCAGCTTGCGGCGGTGCCTCTTCCCTACACAAGATTGGTCACAGCTGACGCAGATCTGATTTGGACGATCGCCGCCTGTACTCGCCCCTATCGTTGCGCTTGAGTGTTAATTATTGTGTGGGTACAGGATCGCCCAATAAAGAATTTCGGGACTCACAGTTTTGCCATCATCTTATTCTTCGGCGTCATTACAACATGACAATATACATCACTATATTGGATCTACTTAACTCAGGCGAGGGACTATATGTATATTGACGCCCTCTGCAAAATTTGTAAGCAGGAAGGTACGCTAGACCACGTAATATGGGACGCCGCTGGTTCCCCTGCAGGGGCCAAGGAAAAGATTGACAGCAGAGAAACCTGGGAGGCCTTGCTCCAGAGTGAGGCTGAAACGACCAGCGTTGAGCAATCCGCCTGGCCGTTGAGGCCGTGAAGACTTACCGTCCTCAACGCGCGGGGACTGCTTCTTCCTCCCCCCATACCTGCGTGAAGGGTAAGAGGCGGGCACCTCAGCTGGGTGGAATAATAAAGTTTTCAATCAATCAAGGAAAAGGTTTGCCCGTTCAGACACCGCATCGACATCGAGAAAGAGAGCGCGCGGCCGCACGGTGTCTCGTGGAAAGAAAGACGACGTGCCGTATCTGTGCGCGAGCGAACGCTGTTCCCCGTTCGAACGTTTCTGGGGCCTTCTGGAAGTCGGACAGCGAAGGGAATCCTCTGGAGTCAAGCGGATCGCTGCAAGATGGATTCCGGACAATCGAAACGCGCACACGGCTGGGATCATCTGCAAGGACTCGACGAGGCATCAGCAAAGCGCCCTAGACTTACCCTTTCGTCGGATACCCCACCGACTGCTCCGGCAATGGCTCATCAAATGGATCCTTCACCGTCCGCCGGCGTCCCAGTAGCCAACATGCATGAGGAGATGCAGTGGATACACTATCATCAGGAGCTTTGCCTCCAGTGGGCCGCGTCCAATGCCAGGGTTCCAGAAGGTCCCGTAAGTTCGCTGCTTCGGCAGGCCTCCATGGAGGAAGACTTGCCACCTGCCCATCTGGGCCATGCTCCTTTCATCAACTTCCAAATGGGCCTCATTTGCGAGCGCATGATGAAGGAACGCCAGAACCGCACGCGTGAGGAGTTCGACCATGTGTTCTCTGCGTAGCCCTCTGAGCAGCGCTGCGCATTTCTTCAACGTGATGGGCGTCGCTTCGCAAGGGGACATGCGCGAGCTCTGGCACGAGGAAGCACCAGGAAGAATCCTACTGGCAAAGCCTGCACTGTACAACAGCAATAAAGGTCGGGACTGAACACATGAGTCTGTCCTACAGTGGCGTGTTTATTTTATGGAGAAAAAATTCGTACCCGCCAGAGGTGCTCAGGGGCCATGGAATTTAGATGCAGAGCTCGCGGTCACGTGTTAATTTCCGGCTGCGACGGCAGCAAGCCTAATGTGCTGAGATGAAAAAAAAATGAGAAGCTAGTGAACTGAGCATTATCCGCACATGGAACCCCAAGTGGTTGAAATTATTCCGCGACGCGGCTTACTATTCCGCCATACACTCGTGTCTTTGGAACATAGGGCCCCATGCAGCCCAGTTTATTAATAAAATGTAATTCTGGGAGGTAGGTCTGTCTAACGTGAGCGAGAATGAAGCTGGGAAGGCAAAATGCATAGCCGGTGTCGTCGTCATCAATATCGTTATCTTTATCCATTTATTCGACGGGGCTCAGAAAGGAAGTCGGCGGATTGGTTGTTCCTCAATGAAACGGCGCAATCCACTCTGGAGGATCGGCCATGAATCGGGCAGCACAAGCGTTAAAATAGTGCAATCAAATTTGTTGCCTTTGTAAGTGGTTAAAATTAAAGATAAATTACAATTACGTGAAGTCCATAGTAAAATAAAATATGTGAATATAAAAGAAGAAAAAGAAAAATTTTGGAATGCAACTCTTTTTGTCTCGCTCAGAAAATTGAAGAGGGCACCACAAACGTCAGTCAGGCTAAAACCTGGTTCGAAAGTAGCAAAAAGCTAACCAATGTGGCATAATTTTTTTTTTTTGATCTCGTTGCTTTTTTACGACTGCCTCATTCGCTGCGGTGCTAGTGCCGCCGAGGAGCCATTACCAGCTACAACAGAGAAGACGCGATGGACCGAAAGCGTGGATGGGATCCACAGGTGTAGCAAACCAGCTGTTGATTTTGATCTGTACACTGCAGCGCCTGCTTGGGCGTCTCCTAATACATTTATTGCGATTCGCATTCTTTTCCTACTTCGGCCGTTTTGAGCTTACCTATCTATCTATCTTGTTAGGCCGACCCAGTGACCCAAGTTGTCTACCAGTCAGGGCTACAGGGGATGCGCTCGTGCATGGTCGTAGTGCCATCGTCGTCATCCCAGCGTCGCGATCTTACTCACGTCATGACGTCGTTGGTTCTTTATTCTATGGTCATACGCCTTCGTCGATCCATCGACGTCCTTCCTTCTTCGTCATTCGGTTGTTGATAGTGCTGTCGGCAATCAATTGTTATTATGCCTGCATTATCCTAACATCGTGTCATTGTGTCTTCATCAGATAGTCGCTACCATGCATCCGTTATCACCGTCGTCGTCATGCTATCGTGGTCATGCCATCGTCTTTCCAGCTTCGTCATCCAGTTGCCCTTCCGCCTTCGTCACGCCATTGTCTTCATACCATCGTCGTTATCCCATTGTCCTCATGTCGTCGTCACGCTGTCGACCTTATACCACCGTTATCATTTAGCAGTCGCCTTGTAGTCGCCATGCCGTCGTCGTCATGCCACCTGCGTTATTCTACAGTCGTCACTCCGTCGGCATCGTATGGTCTTCATACCGCCATGCTCACAGTCGACCTTGAGAAGCCATTGCCATAGCCAAGTGGTACAACACTGGTTCACGTCATATACCGAGTGTTTTTTTAGAAGACTTTCGGTAATTCTTTTAAAAATCACGGGCAGCAGGTAACGCAATTATAATTTTTGAGCTGGATTGCCAAACAGGTGGATATTACCTGGGCGAGAAATCGAAATGCATAAGTGATTAATTAAACAATCCCCTAATTATAACTAATTACAGCGGTTGCGCGTGAATGTGCAACCGCATTCACGCGTTGGCGTGGTTGCGCCTAGAGGAGCGAACGAGCTAGTTCGCACATTGTTCACGGACGACGAACAACGGAAATGCGCTGGCTATACACAGCTTCGCTGTAAAAAGTTCCACTTAAAGCAAATACAGTTTGAGCAACGACAGTGATTGCAAGAACAACAGGAGTACGCCGACTATAACGACGACGGAGATGGAGACCCCGATGACGAAAACAGCTGCGACGACAACTACGCGACGATAATGACGACAGACAGAAAACGATCACTGCACGAAGAAGGCGTGATGACGACGACGGAACGACCCCGACACGATAATGACAGCGATTACGGTACGGTGACAACTCCGCGGATGACAAAGTGGCTCAAACGCCGCCGACGGCTCCCATGTGGAGAAGTTAAGACGAGGAAACATCGATACACATGGTTATGATGATATGACGATGATGATGCCTCCTACATGGTTATATTGCGCTCAGTTTTACAAACACGATATTAAGGAAGGACAGGACGTGGACGGACGAAGCGCAAACTACCAACTCTACAAACTACCAAGTTGGTAGTTTGCGCTTCGTCCGTCCACGTCCTGTCCTTCCTTAATATCGTGTTTGTAAAACTGAGCGCAATATAACCATGAACGTTCACCAACTAGCCCCCTTCATTGCTTTACTAAATGCCTCCTACAGACGCCGCGAAACTCTAACGAGAGAAAGAAGGAGAGATCGGCCAGAGTGATATGACTCTGTATATAGGATGCTATTCTATTCTAGGGATGTCGCTTGGGAGAAAGACGGAGAGACCCAACATAGCCCACTGTGCACTTTCAGAACGTAAAGATATTCCAGGTGCCCCGTCTCGGTATTTCCCAACGCGTAAAGATCATCTTTAAGGGTGATTGCCTTCCTTCGCATGTCAAGGTTGGTCATTTCCGACATGCTGTCCGGCCATTTGTTCTTAAGCAACTTCAGCGCCGAAAATGCCAGAAATGCTAGGTCATGTGAGCGTCCGTCTGTGGAAATACTACGATATGTTCCATGCTGCACAACATTATGCAGGCAACTGCCAGGCTAAACGTTACAAGTTTCCAAACTGTCAGAGGCGCCACGACGTCTCATCAAAGGACTGTGCAAAGGCAAACCTGTAAATTTTCGTTTTGAAAAAAAAAATGGTAAGAGACTCGTCGAGAAGCAGAATCCTGGGGTTGGCAGCTCCTCCTTTTCTATTTACCGACAAGTAAACTGGTCAACTTGGAACAAAAAGGTGGAAGAGGCATGCAAGGAAGCTTGTCTTGTCTGCAGCATTTAGGACCTCAGTACGAGTGTGATGGAAGGGGCTAAGTACATCTTTACGTCGGCAACAAAGCGTACGGATTGCGCTGTGAAACTGAGTGAATTCGAACCATTCGTAGGCATACCGAAAGGAGATACAAGCGCACTAAGTCAATCCACTTTCGGCACGCTCAACGTATTAAAAAAAAGACAAAAAGAATATTCAACGTCGTATGAACAGGCTCGTGAACAAACGATTGAACACATTTTGCGAATCACTTGACGCTCGAAAGCCCCTGTCCCCGAAACGAAGGACGGTTCAAACACTCCGCAGGTCACGCGGAGTGTTCTTCGAGTGTTAAGTATATATAATCCTGCTATTTACTTGTTTGTTTGTTTGTTCAGTGGTCAAGGTGAACTTTCACGTACTAACCACCTCCTGTCAGCGTTGAGCTGATGCTTGCGCGGAAGTCTCCTTGCTCCCCCCCCCCCTCCGGCCCTCCTTCGCTTACCATCTTCCTTATCATCTTTTGCTTATTGTACGCGTACACAGCCACACCGAGGGCTCTAGTGGTATTTGCTGTGCACATCATTGTATAGCGTATTCTAATCCCGGATTATAAATAAATTCGGGGGAGGCTGATGAATTGTTCTTTATTTTTTTGCGCTCCATTCAGCCGTGTTAAAAAGGTGTCAAGATATCTTTCAGCTCATGCTATTCTTACGTCATCGTGTATACTGTGGTAAGGTTTCCACACTGAAGCTAGAAAAAAGAAGTTACATTATGACCGTTATTTTTTTCTAAACCACTAACTGTTTTGTTGGTGGCCATGCTCCTTTTTAAGGTATAATTCCCTCTGCTTCTCCCAGTTTGTCTCTTAATTTTTTATTTTTACGAGATATCAATGCACCAAAAGTTTCCACAAGAGTTTGTAAAACACGATAAAGTGAAAATTAATTTGCAAGAAGTAATGAACAATGAAAAAAGATAGCGAAAGGACTCATACCTCATGATGACTGCCGATAGTAATGCGATTAGCATTTGAGCAATGTAGCGGCACTCCG
The DNA here is from genome assembly GCF_050947875.1 of Dermacentor variabilis. Classification (NCBI taxonomy): domain Eukaryota; kingdom Metazoa; phylum Arthropoda; class Arachnida; order Ixodida; family Ixodidae; genus Dermacentor; species Dermacentor variabilis. The sequence continues at coordinate 285,271,994 of NC_134568.1, forward strand.
TATTTCTGAAGTTGCGTTTTTTTTTTTTTTACATTTGTAGTCGTCATAACGAGATTTATGTTGCTGCGGTTTATACCGGGTGCTTCTGCGAAGACCTTCAGTAATCTTCAAAAATGATCTGTGGCAGATAGCGCAGTTCTGGTCCTTGAGGTGGTCCACTCGATGAGGCCGACTTTACTTACACAAAAATTGAAATGCCTAATCTACTAATTAACAAATATTGATTATTTAAGTTTTCAACTAATAAACTTAATTGACACACAGCAATTTACAAATTACTGCTCGTGAGACTGCAAGGCATACATACCCTCTTGAAAAGAATTCTTTGGGATGACATCATTTTCGAGATATGCATAGTGAAACCTGTTGTAAAAGTGGACTGTTGTTCCACTTACTTCTCCAACAAAACGCCGTTTTATGCATTGAAGCACAAAAGTAACTGGACCGCCAATCTATTTCTTCGCAAGGCCTGGAAATTAATATCTCGAAACTGGTGTCATCCTGAGAATTCGTTACAACTGGATCTACCTTGCGAACTCCTAGGCTACAATTTACGAAATGCAATATGTGCTGTAAAGAAATCAGTTAAAACAGAATTAGTGGATTTTTGTTAATTATTCAATTATGCATTTCAATTTCTCGCCCAGGTAATTCCCACCTGTTTGGCAATCCAGATCAAAACATTTAATTACGTTACCTGCCGCGCATGATTTTTAAAGGAATTACTGCAAGTCTTCGCAAGAACACTCGGTATATGACGTGGACCAGTTTTGTCTCACTATGCTATGGCACTGGCTTCACAAGGTCGCCTGTGAGCATGGCGGTATGAAGACAACCGCATGATACCGACGGAGTGACGACTATGGAATGACGCAGGTGGTATGACGACGATGGCATGGCAACTACAAGGCGATTGCTAAATGATAACGGTGGTATAACGTCGACAAGGTGATAAGGACAATAGGATAACGACGATGGTATGAAGACAATGGCGTGACGAAGGCGGAAGGGCAACCGGATGACGAAGCTGGAATGACGACCATGGCATGACCACGATAGCATGACGACGACGATATGATAATAGAGGCATAATCACAATCGAATGACCATAGCATTATTAACGATAGAATGACGAAGAAGGGATCCACGAAGGCGTATGACGGCGACGGCATGACGACAATAAAATGGCATGCTCTCAGGAACGGAGGAAGCCTAATAGCAGCGAAGAAGAAACTAGGAATAGGCAAGAATAGGATGTATACGCTAAGAGAATAAGCCGGCAATATCATTACTAATATGGATAAGATAGTTCAAGTGGCTGAGGAGTTCTGCAGAGATTTACACAGTACCAGTGGCACCCACGACGATAATGGAAGAGGGAATAGTCTAGAGCAATTTGACATCCCACAAGTAACGCCGGCAGAAGCAAAGAAAGCCTTGGAAGCTATGCAAAGGGGGAAGGCAGCTGGGGAGGATCAGGTGACAGCAGACTTGTTCAAGGATAGTGGGCAGATTGTTCTAGAAAAACTGGCCACCCTGTATACGCAATGACTCATGACCCCGAGCGTACCGGAATCTTGGAAGAACGCCAACATAATCTTAATCCATAAGAAAGGGGACGCCAAAGACTTGAAAAATTATAGACCGATCAGCTTACTGTCCGTTGCCTACAAAGTATTTACTAGGGTAATCGCAAATAGAATCAGGAACACCTTAGACTTCTGTCCACCAAAGGACCAGGCAGGATTTAGTAAAGGCTACTCATAAATAGACCATATTCACACTATCAATCAGGTGATAGAGAAATGTGCGGAATATAACCAGCCCTTATATATAGCTTTCATTCATTACGAGAAAGCATTTGATTCAGTCGAAACCTCAGTTGAAACCATGCAGGCATTACGGAATCAGGGTGTAGACGAGCCGTATGTAAAAATACTGAGATATCTACAGCGGCTCCACAGCCACCGTAGTCCTCCATAAAGAAAGCAACAAAATTCCGATAAAAATTAAAGGGCGTCAGGCAAGGAGATACGATCTCTCCAATGCTGTTCACGGCATGTTTACAGGAGGTATTCAGAGACTTGGATTGGGAAGAATTGGGGATAAGGTTTAATGGAGAACACCTTAGTGCCTTGCGATTCGCTGATGATCTTGCCTTGCTTAGTAACTCAGGGGACAAATTGCAATGCATGCTCACTGACCTGGAGAGGCAAAGCAGAAGGGTGGATCTAAAAATTAATCTGCAGAAAACTATAAAGTAATGTTTAACAGTCTCGGAAGAGAACAGCAGTTTACGATAGGTAGCGAGGCACTGGAAGTGGTAAGGGAATACATCTACTTAGGGCAGGTAGTGACCGCGGATCCGGATCATGAGACTGAAATAAGGAGAAGAATAAGAATGGGCTGGGGTGCGTTTGGCAGGCATTCTCAGATCATGAACAGCAGGTTGCCATTATCCCTCAAGATAAAAGTGTATACCAGCTGTGTCTTACCAGTACTTACCTACGGTGCAGAAACCTGGAGTCTTACGAAAAGGGTTCTACTGAAATTGAGGACGAAGCAACGAGCTATTGAAAGAGGAACACTGCGTTTAATGTTAAGGAATAAGAAAAGAGCAGATTGGGTGAGGGAACAAATGCGAGTTAATGACATCTTAGTTGAAATAAAAAAAAAAAGAAATGGGCATAGGCAGGACATGTAATTAGGAGGGAAGATAACCGATGGTCATTAAGGGTTACGAACTGAATTTCAAGGGAAGGGAAGCGTAGCAGAGGGCGGCAGAAAGTTAGGTGGGCGGATGAGATTAAGAAGTTTGCAGGGACAACATGGCCACAATTAGCACATGAACGGTGCAGTTGGAGAAGTATGGGAGAGGCCTTTGCCCTGCAGTAGGCGTAGCCCGGCTGCTGCTGCTGCTGCTGCTGCTGCGGATGATGATGATGATGATGGTGGTGATGATGATGACGATGATGATGATGATGATGATGATTATGATGATGATGATAAAACGATGGCGTTAAGGGGACGAATGGCATGGCGACGACTGTGTGACGAGGATGGAGTGACGACGACGGCATGATGAGAGCCGTATGTCGAAGTTTTATAACGAAGACGCTGGAACGACCCCGACGGCATCACGACGAAGGAATGACAACGAATGTATGACGATGACTGTATGACGACGACGGCATGACAATGGTATATGAGGATAATGTGATGACTAGTGTACGATGACAATGGCGTGACGTTGACTGTATCACGAAGCCTGTATGATGACGATGGCGTGGCGACGACTACATGACAAGAATCGAATGACCAAGCTGAAGTCACGACCATGGAATGCACACGACGGCATCGCGATCGCGGTGTGAAAACGAACGCATGACGACTGTGTGATAACGATGGCGTGGTAAAGACGGCATAATGAGAGTCGGATGACAACGCTGGAATGACGACGATGCAACGGCCACAACGGCGTCTCGTCAACTACACATAGCTCGTGTCCCAAGCTATTAACTTGAGCAACTGGGTCAGTGCAGAAGTCGTGACGATGCCGTCATGAAGTGAGTCAGATCTCGAGGCTGGAATCACGACGATGGAACTACCACGATGGCACTACGACCACGAGCGCATCCCCAATAGTTGACCCAAGCAGTGACCCCACCAGTGACCCAAGTTGTCTACCCTGACGGATAGATAGATAGATAGATAGATAGATAGATAGATAGATAGATAGATAGATAGATAGATAGATAGATAGATAGATAGATAGATAGATAGATAGATAGATAGATAGATAGATAGATAGATAGATAGATAGATAGATAGATAGATAGATAGATAGATACGCATGCAGGCTCAAAACGGCCGAAGTAAGAAAAGAATGCGAATCCCATTAAATGTATGAAGAGACGCCCATGCAGCCATTGGTGTGTGCAGCTCAAAATCGACAGCTGCTTTGCCACATCTATCAATCCCATCCACGCTTTCGGTCCCTCGCGTTTTCACTATTGAAGGTTATGAAGTCTCCTCGGTGAAACCGCACCGTGGCCCTTGAGGCAGTGTTAAAGAAGCAACGAGGTAAAAAAAAAATTATGCGAGATTGGTGAGCTTTTTGCTGCTTCCGTACTGGGTTTTATCCTGACAAATGTTTGTGGTGCCTTCTGCAATTTTCTGAGCAAGACAAAAAGAATTGCATTCGTAAATTTTTCTTCTTTCCTCCTTTTTATGTACACATATTTTATTTTACTATGACTTCACGGGGGTTTTTTTTAGTTTAGCTTATTTTAGCCGCTTTCAGTAACGCTTACAACTGTAAAAAAATAAAAGAAAAATTTCCCTTGTATTGTTGGATTCATGGCCGATCCTCCAGAATGGACTGCCCCGTTTTATTAAGGAACAACCAACCCGCCGACTTCCTTTCTGATCCCCGTCGACTAAATCGATAAAGATGATAAGGATGACGACGACACCAGCAATGTATTTTGCCTTCCCACCCGCCGTGGTTGCTCAGTGGCTATTGTGTAGGATTGCCTTTAAACAGCACTGTTATTCTTTCCCTTGGAGCAACAGTATTGGGATACAGCCACAGGAAGGTTTGCCTAGCCATTTATTTTCTATGTGGCACAAAAAGAATGCCTTGTTAATAGTTTTTAGTTTCCACAATTGATTTACTTCTACTTCCAGTCTAGAAAATTCAAAAAGTAAAAGCACAAATGCCAAGTTTAAATCCTACTAGTATTACTATTAAAAAAATTTACCTATTCAAGCTTAAGTATATGTTTTTTATTATTATTGTCATTCTTTTTTAGTATTCCTATCAACGCAAGGCTTACTATAGTATTGATCACTATTTTTACTCATGCATTCACAGTTTATTTGTCATCTTGGATTATATATTTATTTTACTTTTTGTCTTAGTTATTTATCAACCAATTTCTTTTATTGATTCAATTACCACCCGATTCGTGGCCTATCCCCCATAGTGGGTTTGTGCCATTAATTGAGGCTTCATCATCATCATCACCATCTGGTGTTGGGCTGCTGAGCACGAGGTCGTGGGATCGAATCCCGGTCGCGGCGGCCGCATTTTGATGGGGGCGAAATACGAAAACACCCGTGTACTTTGATTTAGGGACACGTTAAAGAACCCCAGGTGGTCGAAATTTCCGGAGTCCGCGCGTGCTACTTTCCTGTAGGGAATGCTATGTGATGCTGATAACGCGCATGCCGCTCGTTACTGGGAAGTACCGGGCTCGCAGCGTTAAAGAAAGGAAATGCGGACAAGACAGATGACGTTTATTGTTGTGTGGCAGGATACAACCCAAAGTGTGTTATTTTGTTTTAGAGTGTGACTCGTTGAATATTCCAGCGTAATCGATGGCGCTGGTATACCTTCCAGAAAGTACAACACTATTCCCGTCGCGCATGCAATCCGATTACACAAGCTTCGGTGAGATAAGCAACAGATAGAATCAACGACAATATTCTAGTAAGTTCCAAATCATGCAGGCGCGCCTTGCCCTCAGGTAACCTGAAGTTGTTAATGGGTGAAATGCATTTCCTGGAAAAAAAAGTCGCAATTTCGCCCGGAAGGCGAAGCATCGATTACGATAGCAAAGTATGGGACAGCTATACGAAGTAAAAATGATAGTTTTATCGGCCGTATAAACTTGTAAACATAGGCATACTAACTAAAGCAACAAGCATGGTTTCACGTGCTCACAAGCAAACATGAACACATCAAACTCCATGACCGCGGATACTCGCTGTGAAAACTCTGGAGTGAGGAAGCGGGGCAGCAGCAGCGAGCGAATTGGCCTTCTCGCTGCGTCTGGCATCCCCCCCCCCCCAACGCGAACTAAGCCACGGAAAGACAGCGCGCGACGAACTTTGCCCTCTGCGCAGATTATTTGCAAGATACAGCTGCCCGGGCGAACTTTTACAATTGCTAGTAGGTACGGCTGGGCGTGGCGTTTCTCGAGGCGCTCGACGTTTCTGCGAAGGCGCGACTAAAAGCGGCTGGGAGAGAGAAAATCTGGGGGCCTTTGCTTCTCGAATATCTGACTCTGCCTAGGCACTACGTCGGTGAAGTTTCTTCGCGCGTGTTGCATGCGTTTGTCCCTATAGGCGTGCCGCCATTGCGGTGTGGGGTAGAGTTTGTTTACGCTCGGACGGGTGGCTGCCCGCGCAGTAAAACATGTGAACCACTGCACACTGACGCTCAGTTTTGTGATCGCTGTGTCTAAAGCTACATCGGATAGACTTTCTCGCGCGTGCGGCGCTGGTGATGAGTCAGTCATGCCGGAATATAATTTGTCGCGCCTTATGGCACTCTAAATTCAAAAGAAAAGAAAGGGTAAAACATTTTCCCGGGGGAGCAATAAGGGCCGTAGTAGAGGCCGGGCCTGCTCTCCTGGACTGTTCAAGAGAATTTCTGAATGGTCCCCTTTGAGTGAAATAAACGCACAGCGCCTTAGCAACCACACTTGAACGCGAAAACCTTATGTCATGCCGTGAGGATTACTGGCTTTGCGCCTCGTCCACGTTAGCTTACGTTAGCTTAGGTTTAGGTTAGGTTCAGGTTAGCTTAGGTTACGTTAGGTTAGGTTAGCGTAACAGGCGTTGGGGTGCCGCGGCGTATTCCCACCGCAGTTACGCCTTGCGGCGTTATGTCACGTTAGGTTAACGTTAGCTTAGGTTGGGTTATGTTAACGTTACGATATAAGTTAGTGTAAAATCCATTAGGCTGAAGCGGCCTATTTTCATAACGGTTACGTCGTGACCATTATTGTCTTTAAAAATTATGGGGTTTTACGTGCCAAAACCACTTTCTGATTATGAGGCACGCCATAGTAGAGGACTCCGGAAATTTCGACCACCTGGGGTTCTTTAACGTGCACCTAAATCTAAGTACACGGGTGTTGTCGCCCCCATCGAAATGCGGCCGCCGTGGCCGGGATTCGATCCCGCGACCTCGTGCTCAGCAGCCTAACACCATAGCCACGGAGCAACCACGGCGGGTGACCATTATTGTCTTTCTGTCTCGGCCTCGTTACGCTATGTTAACGTTAGGTTAGGTTACCGTTGGGTTAGGTTAGCGTAAAACGCCTTACGGTGCGCGGCCTATTCTCATAGTGGTTGCAGAGGTGTCGAGCGTCGCCTGCGCCCTTTCAGCCACTCGCATTCAACCGCGATTGCTAATGCGCTCTGCCTTCTGGATTTTCAATATATGCGGACCGGCCTCTTCCACGGCCCCTACTGCTCCCATGGAAACATTATCACCTGTTTCACCGCGCCGGTAGCCAGCCTCCGAGCGCAAACATATTCGAGCACACTCTGCAATGCCGGCACGCCTAGGGACAAACGCCTAAACACGCGCTAACTTCTCCGTAGTACCCAGGAAGTGTCAAGGAGCAAAAGGCCCATTATTTTCTCTCTCGCACCCGCTCTCACTCGCGAATGCGCGCAATCGTCTGGCGCCTCCGCAAGTACCACGCCCCACTGTACTTAAAAGTCGCGCCAGGGGTAGAAGGAGCCCCTCCTCCCTATTCTCCCCCCGGAGCCTTGTGCTCAACAGAAGATGGCACGCTTCCTTCCCGCTTCCCTGCCTTGCGTGCGCGGGATCGAACCGCGATCGTGGCTCAGCCTCGCACGCTTAGTACTCAGTACTCGTGTCAATATGCACGCCTCCTGTGAGGCGAAGTCTCTTCTGTAACGCTGCCCGCATGTTGATTGTATACAGGGTGTCCCAGCTAACTGTAGCCAGAGTTCAAAAATATGCTAAGGCTACGTAACTGGACAGAACCAAGGTAATGTTTGCGTCGCTTTGAGATACTCAATTAATACTCAATTATAAACTTTACAAATATTATTATTAGCTGAAAAGTGTCAATGAGAAAATTGTAGAGCGACATGAAAAACTCCCCGATACAACTTTCTGTTGCTCAATCCGTGCTACATAAAAGTGTTTTTCCGAGCGTGAAAGAAGCCCGCAGGACTTCGTCCCGCAGTGGACATAAAATAGGATGGTGATGATGATGATGGTTTATAAAAAGGAACAAAGGTCAGCCCGAGATTTTGTGCTCTACCTACTCTTCGCTATATAAGGGGAAAGAGGGAACGCTAGAGGGATGGACGATGATGATCTCGGGTGATGCCGAGTACCCATAATAATGTCCCGAGAGAATGGTTGCCAGAGGAGAGGCTAAAGCCTGCCGTGCACGCTTGTGTGTAAGCTGGGCAAACGTAAAATAGTATTGTCTGTATTTCTTTTTCTTTCTTTTTTTTTTGCGGGTGTGTGTGTGTTCTACACTACACTTAATTCTCAAACTATGAACACGATGTTGTAGTGACCGTTTGCCACTTGATTTCCCCCCGCTTCTGTGAAATTCAGTTACCTCGCGTGGTGTCCACGTGGGGGGTCATTGGCCCTGCTCTTTTTTTGGGACTTGAGGTGGCTGCCCGACAGGGGCATCACCCTGCCACTAGGCAAACTTGTTTTACTGTGAAATAAAGCCAGTCCACTCTTGTTCTCAACCTGTCAAAACCTGTATTACTTGCCTCCGCACATCATCGTTCCAGCTTGCGGCGGTGCCTCTTCCCTACACAACATTGGTCACAGCTGACGCAGATCTGATTTGGACGATCGCCGCCTGTACTCGCCCCTATCGTTGCGCTTGAGTGTTAATTATCGTGTGAGTACAGGATCGCCCAATAAAGAATTTCGTGACTCACAGTTTTGCCATCATCTTATTCTTCGGCGTCATTACAACATGACAATATACATCACTATATTGGATCTACTGAACTCAGGCGAGGGACTATATATATACTGACGCCCTCTGCAAAATTTGTAAGCAGGAAGGTACGCTAGACTACGTAATATGGAAGTGCACTGGCTCCCCTGCAGGGGCCAAGGAAAAGATTGACAGCAGAGAAACCTGGGAGGCCTTGCTCCGGAGCGAGGCTGAAGACGACCAGCGTTGAGCAATCCGCCTGGCCGTTGAGGCCGTGAAGACTTACCGTCCTCAACGCGCGGGGACTGCTTCTTCCTCCCCCCATACCTGCGTGTAGGGTAAGAGGCGGGCACCCCAGCTGGGTGGAATAATAAGGTTTTCAATCAATCAAGGAAAAGGTTTGCCCGTTCAGACACCGCATCAACATCGAGACACAGAGCGCGCGGCCGCACGGTGTCTCGTGGAAAGAAAGACGACGTGTTGTATCTGTGCGCGAGCGAACGCTGTGCGCGGTGCGTGGCCTTCTTCCCCGTTCGAACCTTTCTGGGGCCCTCTGGAAGTTCAGCAGCGAAGGGAATCCTCTGGAGTCAAGCGGATCGCTGCAAGATGGATGTCGGACCATCGAAACGCGCACACGGCTGGGATCATCTGCAAGGACTCGACGAGGCATCAGCAAAGCGCCCTAGACTTACACCTTCGTCGGATACCCCACCGACTGCTCCGGCAATGGCTCATCAAATGGATCCTTCACCGTCCGCCGGCGTCCCAGTAGCCAACATGCATGAGGAGATGCAGTGGATACACTATCATCAGGAGCTTTGCCTCCAGTGGGCCGCGTCCAATGCCAGGGTTCCAGAAGGTCCCGTAAGTTCGCTGCTTCGGCAGGCCTCCATGGAGGAAGACTTGCCACCTGCCCATCTGGGCCATGCTCCTTTCATCAACTTCCAAATGGGCCTCATTTGCGAGCGCATGATGAAGGAACGCCAGAACCGCACGCGTGAGGAGTTCGACCATGTGTTCTCTGCGTAGCCCTCTGAGCAGCGCTGCGCATTTCTTCAACGTGATGGGCGTCGCTTCGCAAGGGGACATGCGCGAGCTCTGGCACGAGGAAGCACCAGGAAGAATCCTACTGGCAAAGCCTGCACTGTACAACAGCAATAAAGGTCGGGACTGAACGCATGAGTCTGTCCTACAGTGGCGTGTTTATTTTATGGAGACAAAATTCGTACCCGCCAAAGGTGCTCAGGGGCCATGGAATTTAGATGCAGAGCTCGCGGTCACGTGTTAATTTCCGGCTGCGACGGCAGCAAGCCTAATGTGCTGAGGTGAAAAAAAAATGAGAAGCTAGTGAACTGAGCATTATCCGCACATGGAACCCCAAGTGGTTGAAATTATTCCGCGACGCGGCTTACTATTCCGCCATACACTCGTGTCTTTGGAACACAGGGCCCCCTGCAGCCCAGTTTATTAATAAAATGTAATTCTGGGAGGTAGGTCTGTCTAACGTGAGCGAGACTGAAGCTGGGAAGGCAAAATGCATAGCCGGTGTCGTCGTCATCAATATGATTATCTTTATCCATGTATTCGACAGGGCTCAGAAAGGAAGTCCGCGGATTGGTTGTTCCTCAATGAAACGGCGCAATCCACTCTGGAGGATCGGCCATGAATCGGGCAGCACAAGCGTTAAAATAGTGCAATCAAATTTGTTGCCTTTGTAAGTGGTTAAAATTAAAGATAAATTACAATTACGTGAAGTCCATAGTAAAATAAAATATGTGAATATAAAAAAAAGAAAAATTTTGGAATGCAACTCTTTTTGTCTCGCTCAGAAAATTGAAGAGGGCACCACAAACGTCAGTCAGGCTAAAACCAGGTTCGAAAGTAGCAAAAAGCTGACCAATGTGGCATAATTTTTTTTTTTTTGATCTCGTTGCTTTTTTACGACTGCCTCATTCGCTGCGGTGCTAGTGCCGCCGAGGAGCCATTACCAGCTACAACAGAGAAGACGCGATGGACCGAAAGCGTGGATGGGATCCACAGGTGTAGCAAACCAGCTGTTGATTTTGATCTGTACACTGCAGCGCCTGCTTGGGCGTCTCCTAATACATTTATTGCGATTCGCATTCTTTTCCTACTTCGGCCGTTTTGAGCTTACCTATCTATCTATCTTGTTAGGCCGACCCAGTGACCCAAGTTGTCTACCAGTCAGGGCTACAGGGAATGCGCTCGTGCATGGTCGTAGTGCCATCGTCGTCATTCCAGCGTCGCGATCTTACTCACGTCATGACGTCGTTGGTTCTTTATTCTATGGTCATACGCCTTCGTCGATCCATCGACGTCCTTCCTTCTTCGTCATTCGGTTGTTGATAGTGCTGTCGGCAATCAATTGTTATTATGCCTGCATTATCCTAACATCGTGTCACTGCGTCTTCATCAGATAGTCGCTACCATGCATCCGTTATCACCGTCGTCGTCATGCTATCGTGGTCATGCCATCGTCATTCCAGCTTCGTCATTCAGTTGCCCTTCCGCCTTCGTCACGCCATTGTCTTCATACCATCGTCGTTATCCCATTGTCCTCATGTCGTCGTGACGCTGTCGACGTTATACCACCGTTATCATTTAGCAGTCGCCTTGTAGTCGCCATGCCGTCGTCGTCATGCCACCTGCGTCATTCTACAGTCGTCACTCCGTCGGCATCGTATGGTCTTCATACCGCCATGCTCACAGTCGACCTTGAGAAGCCATTGCCATAGCCAAGTGGTACAACACTGGTTCACGTCATATACCGAGTGTTTTTTGAGAAGACTTTCGGTAATTCTTTTAAAAATCACGGGCAGCAGGTAACGCAATTATAATTTTTGAGCTGGATTGCCAAACAGGTGGATATTACCTGGGCGAGAAATCGAAATGCATAAGTGATTGATTAAACAATCCCCTAATTATAACTAATTACAGCGGTTGCGCGTGAATGTGCAACCGCATTCACGCGTTGGCGTGGTTGCGCCTGGAGGAGCGAACGAGCTAGTTCGGACATTGTTCACGGACGACGAACAACGGAAATGCGCTAGCTATAAACAGCTTCGCTGTAAAAAGTTCCACTTAAAGCAAATACAGTTTGAGCAACGACAGTGATTGCAAGAACAACAGGAGTACGCCGACTATAACGACGACGGAGATGGAGACCCCGATGACGAAAACAGCTGCGACGACAACTACGCGACGATAATGACGACAGACAGAAAACGATCACTGCACGAAGACGGCGTGATGACGACGACGGAACGACCCCGACACGATAATGGCAGCGATGACGGTACGGTGACAACTCCGCGGATGGCAAAGTGGCTCAAACGCCGCCGACGGCTCCCATGTGGAGAAGACGAGGAAACATCGATACACATGGTTATGATGATATGACGATGATGATGCCTCCTACAGACGCCGCGAAACTCTAACGAGAGAAAGAAGGAGAGATCGGCCAGAGTGATATGACTCTGTATATAGGATGCTATTCTATTCTAGGGAAGTCGCTTGGGAGAAGGACGGAGAGACCCAACATAGCCCACTGTGCACTTTCAGAACGTAAAGGTATTCCAGGTGCCCCGTCTCGGTATTTCCCGACGCGTAAAGATCATCTTTAAGGGTGATTGCCTTCCTTCGCATGTCAAGGTTGGTCATTTCCGACATGCTGTCCGGCCATTTGTTCTTAAGCAACTTCAGCGCCGAAAATGTCAGAAATGCTAGGTCATGTGAGCGTCCGTCTGTGGAAATACTACGATATGTTCCATGCTGCACAACATTATGCAGGCAACTGCCAGGCTAAAGGTTACAAGTTTCCAAAGTGTCAGAGGCGCCACGACGTCTCATCAAAGGACTGTGCAAAGGCAAAGCTGTAAATTTTCGTTTTGAAAAAAAAAATGGTAAGAGACTCGTCGAGAAGCAGAATCCTGGGGTTGGCAGCTCCTCCTTTTCTATTTACCGACAAGTAAACTGGTCAACTTGGAACAAAAAGGTGGAAGAGGCATGCAAGGAAGCTTGTCTTGTCTGCAGCATTCAGGACCTCAGTAGGAGTGTGATGGAAGGGGCTAAGTACATCTTTACGTCGGCAACAAAGCGCACGGATTGCGCTGTGAAACTGAGTGAATTCGAACCATTCGTAGGCATACCGAAAGGAGATACAAGCGCACTAAGTCAATCCACTTTCGGCACGCTCAACGTATTAAAAAAAAAAGACGAAAAGAATATTCAACGTCGTATGAACAGGCTGGTGAACAAACGATTGAACACATTTTGCGAATCACTTGACCCTCGAAAGCCCCTGTCCCCGAAACGAAGGACGGTTCAAACACTCCGCAGGTCACGCGGAGTGTTCTTCGAGTGTTAAGTATATATAATCCTGCTATTTACTTGTTTGTTTGTTTGTTCAGTGGTCAAGGTGAACTTTCACGTACTAACCACCTCCTGTCAGCGTTGAGCTGATGCTTGCGCGGAAGTCTCCTTGCTCCCCCCCCCCCTCCGGCCCTCCTTCGCTTACCATCTTCCTTATCATCTTTTGCTTATTGTACGCGTACACAGCCACACCGAGGGCTCTAGTGGTATTTGCTGTGCACATCATTGTATAGCGTATTCTAATCCCGGATTATAAATAAATTCGGGGGAGGCTGATGAATTGTTCTTTATTTTTTTGCGCTCCATTCAGCCGTGTTAAAAAGGTGTCAAGATATCTTTCAGCTCATGCTATTCTTACGTCATCGTGTATACTGTGGTAAGGTTTCCACACTGAAGCTAGAAAAAAGAAGTTACATTATGACCGTTATTTTTTTCTAAACCACTAACTGTTTTGTTGGTGGCCATGCTCCTTTTTAAGGTATAATTCCCTCTGCTTCTCCCATTTTGTCTCTTAATTTTTTATTTTTACGAGATATCAATGCACCAAAAGTTTCCACAAGAGTTTGTAAAACACGATAAAGTGAAAATTAATTTGCAAGAAGTAATGAACAATGAAAAAAGATAGCGAAAGGACTCATACCTCATGATGACTGCCGATAGTAATGCGATTAGCATTTGAGCAATGTAGCGGCACTCCGTATTTCTGAAGTTGCGTATTTTTTTTTTTTTTTTACATTTGTAGTCGTCATAACGAGATTTATGTTGCTGCGGTTTATACCGGGTGCTTCTGCGAAGACCTTCAGTAATCTTCAAAAATGATCTGTGGCAGATAGCGCAGTTCTGGTCCTTGAGGTGGTCCACTCGATGAGGCCGACTTTACTTACACAAAAATTGAAATGCCTAATCTACTAATTAACAAATATTGATTATTTAAGTTTTCAACTAATAAACTTAATTGACACACAGCAATTTACAAATTACTGCTCGTGAGACTGCAAGGCATACATACCCTCTTGAAAAGAATTCTTTGGGATGACATCATTTTCGAGATATGCATAGTGAAACCTGTTGTAAAAGTGGACTGTTGTTCCACTTACTTCTCCAACAAAACGCCGTTTTATGCATTGAAGCACAAAAGTAACTGGACCGCCAATCTATTTCTTCGCAAGGCCTGGAAATTAATATCTCGAAACTGGTGTCATCCTGAGAATTCGTTACAACTGGATCTACCTTGCGAACTCCTAGGCTACAATTTATGAAATGCAATATGTGCTGTAAAGAAATCAGTTAAAACAGAATTAGTGGATTTTTGTTAATTATTCAATTATGCATTTCAATTTCTCGCCCAGGTAATTCCCACCTGTTTGGCAATCCAGATCAAAAATTTTAATTACGTTACCTGCCGCGCATGATTTTTAAAGGAATTACTGCAAGTCTTCGCAAGAACACTCGGTATATGACGTGGACCAGTTTTGTCTCACTATGCTATGGCACTGGCTTCACAAGGTCGCCTGTGAGCATGGCGGTATGAAGACAACCGCATGATACCGACGGAGTGACGACTATGGAATGACGCAGGTGGTATGACGACGATGGCATGGCAACTACAAGGCGATTGCTAAATGATAACGGTGGTATAACGTCGACAAGGTGATAAGGACAATAGGATAACGACGATGGTATGAAGACAATGGCGTGACGAAGGCGGAAGGGCAACCGGATGACGAAGCTGGAATGACGACCATGGTATGACCACGATAGCATGACGACGACGATATGACAATAGAGGCATAATCACAATCGAATGACCATAGCATTATTAACGATAGAATGACGAAGAAGGGATCCACGAAGGCGTATGACGGCGACGGCATGACGACAATAAAATGACATGCTCTCAGGAACGGAGGAAGCCTAATAGCAGCGAAGAAGAAACTAGGAATAGGCAAGAATAGGATGTATGCGCTAAGAGAATAAGCCGGCAATATCATTACTAATATGGATAAGATAGTTCAAGTGGCTGAGGAGTTCTGCAGAGATTTACACAGTACCAGTGGCACCAACGACGATAATGGAAGAGGGAATAGTATAGAGCAATTTGACATCCCACAAGTAACGCCGGCAGAAGCAAAGAAAGCCTTGGAAGCTATGCAAAGGAGGAAGGCAGCTGGGGAGGATCAGGTGACAGCAGACTTGCTCAAGGACAGTGGGCAGATTGTTCTAGAAAAACTGGCCACCCTGCATACGCAATGACTCATGACCTCGAGCGTACCGGAATCTTGGAAGAACGCCAACATAATCTTAATCCATAAGAAAGGGGACGCCAAAGACTTGAAAAATTATAGACCGATCAGCTTACTGTCCGTTGCCTACAAAGTATTTACTAGGGTAATCGCAAATAGAATCAGGAACACCTTAGACTTCTGTCCACCAAAGGACCAGGCAGGATTTAGTAAAGGCTACTCATAAATAGACCATATTCACACTATCAATCAGGTGATAGAGAAATGTGCGGAATATAACCAGCCCTTATATATAGCTTTCGTTCATTACGAGAAAGCATTTGATTCAGTCGAAACCTCAGTCGAAACCATGCAGGCATTACGGAATCAGGGTGTAGACGAGCCGTATGTAAAAATACTGAGATATCTACAGCGGCTCCACAGCCACCGTAGTCCTCCATAAAGAAAGCAACAAAATTCCGATCAAAATTAAAGGGCGTCAGGCAAGGAGATACGATCTCTCCAATGCTGTTCACGGCATGTTTACAGGAGGTATTCAGAGGCTTGGATTGGGAAGAATTGGGGATAAGGTTTAATGCCTTGCGATTCGCTGATGATCTTGCCTTGCTTAGTAACTCAGGGGACAAATTGCAATGCATGCTCACTGACCTGGAGAGGCAAAGCAGAAGGGTGGATCTAAAAATTAATCTGCAGAAAACAATAAAGTAATGTTTAACAGTCTCGGAAGAGAACAGCAGTTTACGATAGGTAGCGAGGCTCTGGAAGTGGTAAGGGAATACATCTACTTAGGGCAGGTAGTGACCGCGGATCCGGATCATGAGACTGAAATAAGAAGAATAAGAATGGGCTGGGGTGCGTTTGGCAGGCATTCTCAGATCATGAACAGCAGGTTGCCATTATCCCTCAAGAGAAAAGTGTATACCAGCTTTGTCTTACCAGTACTTACCTACGGTGCAGAAACCTGGAGTCTTACGAAAAGGGTTCTACTGAAATTGAGGACGAAGCAACGAGCTATTGAAAGAGGAACACTGCGTTTAATGTTAAGGAATAAGAAAAGAGCAGATTGGGTGAGGGAACAAATGCGAGTTAATGACATCTTAGTTGAAATCAAGAAAAAGAAATGGGCATAGGCAGGACATGTAATTAGGAGGGAAGATAACCAATGGTCATTAAGGGTTACGAACTGAATTTCAAGGGAAGGGAAGCGTAGCAGAGGGCGGCAGAAAGTTAGGTGGGCGGATGAGATTAAGAAGTTTGCAGGGACAACATGGCCACAATTAGCACATGAGCGGTGCAGTTGGAGAAGTATGGGAGAGGCCTTTGCCCTGCAGTAGGCGTAGCCCGGCTGCTGCTGCTGCTGCTGCTGCGGATGATGATGATGATGGTGGTGGTGGTGGTGGTGATGATGATGATGATGATGATGATGATGATGATGATGATAAAACGATGGCGTTAAGGGGACGAATGGCATGGCGACGACTGTGTGACGAGGATGGAGTGACGACGACGGCATGATGAGAGCCGTATGTCGAAGTTTTATAACGAAGACGCTGGAACGACCCCGACGGCATCACGACGAAGGAATGACAACGAATGTATGACGATGACTGTATGACGACGACGGCATGACAATGGTATATGAGGATAATGTGATGACCAGTGTACGATGACAATGGCGTGACGTTGACTGTATCACGAAGCCTGTATGATGACGATGGCGTGGCGACGACTACATGACAGCAATCGAATGACCAAGCTGAAGTCACGACCATGAAATGCACACGACGGCATCGCGATCGCGGTGTGAAAACGAACGCATGACGACTGTGTGATAAAGATGGCGTGGTAAAGACGGCATAATGAGAGTCGGATGACAACGCTGGAATGACGACGATGCAACGGCCACAACGGCGTCTCGTCAACTACACATAGCTCGTGTCCCAAGCTATTAACTTGAGCAACTGGGTCAGTGCAGAAGTCGTGACGATGACGTCATGAAGTGAGTCAGATCTCGAGGCTGGAATCACGACGATGGAACTACCACGATGGCACTGCGACCACGAGCGCATCCCCAGTAGTTGACCCAAGCAGTGACCCCAGCAGTGACCCAAGTTGTCTACCCTGACGGGCAGATAGATAGATAGATAGATAGATAGATAGATAGATAGATAGATAGATAGATAGATAGATAGATAGATAGATAGATAGATAGATAGATAGATAGATAGATAGATAGATAGATAGATAGATAGATAGATACGCAGGCAGGCTCAAAACGGCCGAAGTAAGAAAAGAATGCGAATCCCATTAAATGTATGAAGAGACGCCCATGCAGCCATTGCTGTGTGCAGCTCAAAATCAACAGCTGCTTTGCCACATCTATCAATCCCATCCACGCTTTCGGTCCCTCGCGTTTTCACTGTTGAAGGTTATGAAGGCTCCTCGGTGAAACCGCACCGTGGCCCTTCAGGCAGTGTTAAAGAAGCAACGAGGTAAAAAAAAATTATGCGAGATTGGTGAGCTTTTTGCTGCTTCCGTACTGGGTTTTATCCTGACAAATGTTTGTGGTGCATTCTGCAATTTTCTGAGCAAGGCAAAAAGAATTCCATTCGTAAATTTTTCTTTTTTTCTCCTTTTTATGTACACATATTTTATTTTACTATGACTTCACGGTTTTTTTTTAAGTTCAGCTTATTTTAGCCACTTTCAGTAACGCTTACAACTGTAAAAAAATTAAAAGAAAAATTTCCCTTGTATTGTTGGATTCATGGCCGATCCTCCAGAATGGACTGCGCCGTTTTATTAAGGAACAACCAACCCGCCGACTTCCTTTCTGATCCCCGTCGACTAAATCGATAAAGATGATAAGGATGACGACGACACCAGCAATGTATTTTGCCGTCCCACCCGCCGTGGTTGCTCAGTGGCTATTGTGTAGGATTGCCTTTAAACAGCACTGTTATTCTTTCCCTTGGAGCAACAGTATTGGGATACTGCCACAGGAAGGTTTGCCTAGCCATTTATTTTCTATGTGGCACAAAAAGAATGCCTTGTTAATAGTTCTTAGTTTCCACAATTGATTTACTTCTACTTCCAGTCTAGAAAATTCAAAAAGTAAAAGCACAAATGCCAAGTTTAAATCCTACTAGTATTACTATTAAAAAAATTTACCTATTCAAGCTTAAGTATATGTTTTTTATTATTATTGTCATCCTTTTTTAGTATTCCTATCAACGCAAGACTTACTATAGTATTGATCACTATTTTTACTCATGCATTCACAGTTTATTTGTCTTCTTGGATTATATATTTATTTTACTTTTTGTCTTAGTTATTTATCAACCAATTACTTTTATTTATTCAATTACCACCCGATTCGTGGCCTATCCCCCATAATGGGTTTGTGCCATTAATTGAGGCTTCATCATCATCATCACCATCTGGTGTTGGGCTGCTGAGCACGAGGTCGCGGGATCGAATCCCGGTCGCGGCGGCCGCATTTTGATGGGGGCGAAATACGAAAACACCCGTGTACTTTGATTTAGGGACACGTTAAAGAACCCCAGGTGGTCGAAATTTCCGGAGTCCGCGCGTGCTACTTTCCTGTAGGGAATGCTATGTGATGCTGATAACGCGCATGCCGCTCGTTACTGGGAAGTACCGGGCTCGCAGCGTTAAAGAAAAAAATGCGGACAAGACAGATGACGTTTATTGTTGTGTGGCAGGATACAACCCAAAGGGTGTTATTTTGTTTTAGAGTGTGACTCGTTGAATATTCCAGCGTAATCGATGGCGCTGGTATACCTTCCAGAAAGTACAGCACTATTCCCGTCGCGCATGCAATCCGATTACACAAGCTTCGGTGAGATAAGCAACAGATAGAATCAACGACAACATTCTAGTAAGTTCCAAATCATGCAGGCGCGCCTTGCCCTCAGATAACCTGAAGTTGTTAATGGGTGAAATGCATTTCCCGGAAAAGAAAGTCGCAATTTCGCCCGGAAGGCGAAGCATCGATTACGATAGCAAAGTATGGGACAGCTATACGAAGTATAAATGATAGTTTTATCGGCCGTGTAAACTTGTAAACATAGGCATACTAACTAAAGCAACAAGCATGGTTTCACGTGCTCACAAGCAAACATGAACACATCAAACTCCATGACCGCGGATACTCGCTGTGAAAACTCTGGAGTGAGGAAGCGCGGCAGCAGCAGCGAGCGAATTGGCCTTCTCGCTGCGTCTGGCATCCCCCCCCCCCAACGCGAACTAAGCCACGGAAAGACAGCGCGCGACGAACTTTGCCCTCTGCGCAGATTATTTGCAAGGTACAGCTGCCCGGGCGAACATTTACAATTGCTAGTAGGTACGGCTGGGCGTGGCGTTCCTCGAGGCGCTCGGTGTTTCTGCGCAGGCGCGACTAAAAGCGGCTGAGAGAGAGAAAATCTGGGGGCCTTTGCTTCTCGAATATCTGACTCTGCCTAGGCACTACGTCGGTGAAGTTTCTTCGCGCGTGTTGCATGCGTTTGTCCCTATAGGCGTGCCGCCATTGCGGTGTGGGGTAGAGTTTGTTTACGCTCGGACGGGTGGCTGCCCGCGCAGTAAAACATGTGAACCAGTGCACACTGACGCCCAGTTTTGTGATCGCTGTGTCTAAAGCTACATCGGATAGACTTTCTCGCGCGTGCGGCGCTGGTGATGAGTCAGTCATGCCGGAATATAATTTGTCGCGCCTTATGGCACTCTAAATTCAAAAGAAAAGAAAGGGTAAAACATTTTCCCGGGGGAGCAATAAGGGCCGTAGTAGAGGCCGGGCCTGCTCTCCTGGACTGTTCAAGAGAATTTCTGAATGGTCCCCTTTGAGTGAAATAAACGCACAGCGCCTTAGCAACCACACTTGAACGCGAAAACCTTATGTCATGCCGTGAGGATTACTGGCTTTGCGCCTCGTCCACGTTAGCTTACGTTAGCTTAGGTTTAGGTTAGGTTCAGGTTAGCTTAGGTTACGTTAGGTTAGGTTAGCGTAACAGGCGTTGGGGTGCCGCGGCGTATTCCCACCGCAGTTACGCCTTGCGGCGTTATGTCACGTTAGGTTAACGTTAGCTTAGGTTGGGTTATGTTAACGTTACGATATAAGTTAGTGTAAAATCCATTAGGCTGAAGCGGCCTATTTTCATAACGGTTACGTCGTGACCATTATTGTCTTTAAAAATTATGGGGTTTTACGTGCCAAAACCACTTTCTGATTATGAGGCACGCCATAGTAGAGGACTCCGGAAATTTCGACCACCTGGGGTTCTTTAACGTGCACCTCAATCTAAGAACACGGGTGTTCTCGCCCCCATCGAAATGCGGCCGCCGTGGCCGGGATTCGATCCCGCGACCTCGTGCTCAGCAGCCTAACACCATAGCCACTGAGCAACCACGGCGGGTGACCATTATTGTCTTTCTGTCTCGGCCTCGTTACGCTATGTTAACGTTAGGTTAGGTTACCGTTGGGTTAGGTTAGCGTAAAACGCCTTACGGTGCGCGGCCTATTCTCATAGTGGTTGCAGAGGTGTCGAGCGTCGCCTGCGCCCTTTCAGCCACTCGCATTCAACCGCGGTTGCTAATGCGCTCTGCCTTCTGGATTTTCAATATATGCAGACCGGCCTCTTCCACGGCTCCTACTGCTCCCATGGAAACATTATCACCTGTTTCACCGCGCCGGTAGCCAGCCTCCGAGCGCAAACATATTCGAGCCCACTCTGCAATGCTGGCACGCCTAGGGACAAACGCGTAAACATGCGCTAACTTCTCCGTAGTACCTAGGAAGTGTCAAGGAGCAAAAGGCCCATTATTTTCTCTCTCGCACCCGCTCTCACTCGCGCATGCGCGCAATCTTCTGGCGCCTCCGCAAGTACCACGCCCCACTGTACTTAAAAGTCGCGCCAGGGCTAGAAGGCGCCCCTCCTCCCTATTCTCCCCCCGGAGCCTTGGGCGCGACGGAAGACGGCACGCTTCCTTCCCACTTCTCTGCCTTGCGTGCGTGGGATCGAACCGCGATCGTGGCTCAGCCTCGCACGCTTTCAATGGCACATACATCATACGGAACATCATACGCACATACGGAACCTTCACGCGACGGCGACGAGGTGGAAATACGCCTGGAGTCTCCATATAATTGCCATCGCAATAAAGGGATAAATGTGTACTCGTGTCAATATGCACGCCTCCTGTCAGCCGAAGTCTCTCCTGTAACGCTGCCTGTAAGTTGATTGCATACAAGGTGTCCCAGCTAACTGTAGCCAGAGTTCAAAAATATGCTAAAGCTACGCAGCTGGACAGAACGAAGGTAATGTTTGCGTCGCTTTGAGATACTAAAATTATTTTTTTTTCATTCCACCTAATTAGATAATTAGTCTCAATTAATTATTAACTTTACAAATATTATTATTAGCTGGAAAGTGTCAATGAGAAAATTGTAGAGCGACATGAAAAACTCCCGATACAACTTTCTGTTGCTCAATACGTGCTACATAAAAGTGTTTTTCCGAGTGTGAAAGAAGCCCGCAGGCCTTCGTCCTGGAGTGGACATAAAATAGGATGTTGATGATGATGATGGTTTATAAAAAGGAACGAAGGTCAGCCCGAGATTTCGTGCTCTACCTACTCTTCGCTATATAAGGGGAAAGAGGGAACGCTAGAGGGATGGACGATGATGATCGCGGGTGATGCCGAGTACCCAGAATAATGTCCCGAGAGAATGGTTGCCAGAGGAGAGGCTAAAGCCTGCCACGCTTGTGTGTAAGCTGGGCAGACGTAAAACAGTATTGTCTGTATTTCTTTTTCTTTTTTTTTTCGGGTGTGTGTGTGTTCTACAGAACACTTAATTCTCAAACTATGAACACGATGTTGTAGTGACCGTTTGCCACTTGATTTCCCCCCGCTTCTGTGAAATTCAGTTACCTCGCGTGGTGTCCACGTGGGGGGTGATTGGCCCTGCTCTTTTTTTGGGACTTGAGGTGGCTGCCCGAGAGGGGCACCACCCTGCCACTAGGCAAACTTATTTTACTGTGAAATAAAGCCAGTCCACTCATTGTTCTCAACCTGTCAAAACCTGTATTACTTGCCTCCGCACATCATCGTTCCAGCTTGCGGCGGTGCCTCTTCCCTACACAAGATTGGTCACAGCTGACGCAGATCTGATTTGGACGATCGCCGCCTGTACTCGCCCCTATCGTTGCGCTTGAGTGTTAATTATTGTGTGGGTACAGGATCGCCCAATAAAGAATTTCGTGACTCACAGTTTTGCCATCATCTTATTCTTCGGCGTCATTACAACATGACAATATACATCACTATATTGGATCTACTTAACTCAGGCGAGGGACTATATGTATATTGACGCCCTCTGCAAAATTTGTAAGCAGGAAGGTACGCTAGACCACGTAATATGGGACGCCGCTGGTTCCCCTGCAGGGGCCAAGGAAAAGATTGACAGCAGAGAAACCTGGGAGGCCTTGCTCCAGAGTGAGGCTGAAACGACCAGCGTTGAGCAATCCGCCTGGCCGTTGAGGCCGTGAAGACTTACCGTCCTCAACGCGCGGGGACTGCCTCTTCCTCCCCCCATACCTGCGTGAAGGGTAAGAGGCGGGCACCTCAGCTGGGTGGAATAATAAAGTTTTCAATCAATCAAGGAAAAGGTTTGCCCGTTCAGACACCGCATCGACATCGAGAAAGAGAGCGCGCGGCCGCACGGTGTCTCGTGGAAAGAAAGACGACGTGCCGTATCTGTGCGCGAGCGAACGCTGTTCCCCGTTCGAACGTTTCTGGGGCCTTCTGGAAGTCGGACAGCGAAGGGAATCCTCTGGAGTCAAGCGGATCGCTGCAAGATGGATTCCGGACAATCGAAACGCGCACACGGCTGGGATCATCTGCAAGGACTCGACGAGGCATCAGCAAAGCGCCCTAGACTTACCCTTTCGTCGGATACCCCACCGACTGCTCCGGCAATGGCTCATCAAATGGATCCTTCACCGTCCGCCGGCGTCCCAGTAGCCAACATGCATGAGGAGATGCAGTGGATACACTATCATCAGGAGCTTTGCCTCCAGTGGGCCGCGTCCAATGCCAGGGTTCCAGAAGGTCCCGTAAGTTCGCTGCTTCGGCAGGCCTCCATGGAGGAAGACTTGCCACCTGCCCATCTGGGCCATGCTCCTTTCATCAACTTCCAAATGGGCCTCATTTGCGAGCGCATGATGAAGGAACGCCAGAACCGCACGCGTGAGGAGTTCGACCATGTGTTCTCTGCGTAGCCCTCTGAGCAGCGCTGCGCATTTCTTCAACGTGATGGGCGTCGCTTCGCAAGGGGACATGCGCGAGCTCTGGCACGAGGAAGCACCAGGAAGAATCCTACTGGCAAAGCCTGCACTGTACAACAGCAATAAAGGTCGGGACTGAACGCATGAGTCTGTCCTACAGTGGCGTGTTTATTTTATGGAGAAAAAATTCGTACCCGCCAGAGGTGCTCAGGGGCCATGGAATTTAGATGCAGAGCTCGCGGTCACGTGTTAATTTCCGGCTGCGACGGCAGCAAGCCTAATGTGCTGAGATGAAAAAAAAATGAGAAGCTAGTGAACTGAGCATTATCCGCACATGGAACCCCAAGTGGTTGAAATTATTCCGCGACGCGGCTTACTATTCCGCCATACACTCGTGTCTTTGGAACACAGGGCCCCATGCAGCCCAGTTTATTAATAAAATGTAATTCTGGGAGGTAGGTCTGTCTAACGTGAGCGAGAATGAAGCTGGGAAGGCAAAATGCATAGCCGGTGTCGTCGTCATCAATATCATTATCTTTATCCATTTATTCGACGGGGCTCAGAAAGGAAGTCGGCGGATTGGTTGTTCCTCAATGAAACGGCGCAATCCACTCTGGAGGATCGGCCATGAATCGGGCAGCACAAGCGTTAAAATAGTGCAATCAAATTTGTTGCCTTTGTAAGTGGTTAAAATTAAAGATAAATTACAATTACGTGAAGTCCATAGTAAAATAAAATATGTGAATATAAAAAGAAGAAAAAAGAAAAATTTTGGAATGCAACTCTTTTTGTCTCGCTCAGAAAATTGAAGAGGGCACCACAAACGTCAGTCAGGCTAAAACCTGGTTCGAAAGTAGCAAAAAGCTAACCAATGTGGCATAATTTTTTTTTTTTGATCTCGTTGCTTTTTTACGACTGCCTCATTCGCTGCGGTGCTAGTGCCGCCGAGGAGCCATTACCAGCTACAACAGAGAAGACGCGATGGACCGAAAGCGTGGATGGGATCCACAGGTGTAGCAAACCAGCTGTTGATTTTGATCTGTACACTGCAGCGCCTGCTTGGGCGTCTCCTAATACATTTATTGCGATTCGCATTCTTTTCCTACTTCGGCCGTTTTGAGCTTACCTATCTATCTATCTTGTTAGGCCGACCCAGTGACCCAAGTTGTCTACCAGTCAGGGCTACAGGGAATGCGCTCGTGCATGGTCGTAGTGCCATCGTCGTCATTCCAGCGTCGCGATCTTACTCACGTCATGACGTCGTTGGTTCTTTATTCTATGGTCATACGCCTTCGTCGATCCATCGACGTCCTTCCTTCTTCGTCATTCGGTTGTTGATAGTGCTGTCGGCAATCAATTGTTATTATGCCTGCATTATCCTAACATCGTGTCACTGCGTCTTCATCAGATAGTCGCTACCATGCATCCGTTATCACCGTCGTCGTCATGCTATCGTGGTCATGCCATCGTCATTCCAGCTTCGTCATTCAGTTGCCCTTCCGCCTTCGTCACGCCATTGTCTTCATACCATCGTCGTTATCCCATTGTCCTCATGTCGTCGTGACGCTGTCGACGTTATACCACCGTTATCATTTAGCAGTCGCCTTGTAGTCGCCATGCCGTCGTCGTCATGCCACCTGCGTCATTCTACAGTCGTCACTCCGTCGGCATCGTATGGTCTTCATACCGCCATGCTCACAGTCGACCTTGAGAAGCCATTGCCATAGCCAAGTGGTACAACACTGGTTCACGTCATATACCGAGTGTTTTTTGAGAAGACTTTCGGTAATTCTTTTAAAAATCACGGGCAGCAGGTAACGCAATTATAATTTTTGAGCTGGATTGCCAAACAGGTGGATATTACCTGGGCGAGAAATCGAAATGCATAAGTGATTGATTAAACAATCCCCTAATTATAACTAATTACAGCGGTTGCGCGTGAATGTGCAACCGCATTCACGCGTTGGCGTGGTTGCGCCTGGAGGAGCGAACGAGCTAGTTCGCACATTGTTCACGGACGACGAACAACGGAAATGCGCTAGCTATAAACAGCTTCGCTGTAAAAAGTTCCACTTAAAGCAAATACAGTTTGAGCAACGACAGTGATTGCAAGAACAACAGGAGTACGCCGACTATAACGACGACGGAGATGGAGACCCCGATGACGAAAACAGCTGCGACGACAACTACGCGACGATAATGACGACAGACAGAAAACGATCACTGCACGAAGACGGCGTGATGACGACGACGGAACGACCCCGACACGATAATGGCAGCGATGACGGTACGGTGACAACTCCGCGGATGGCAAAGTGGCTCAAACGCCGCCGACGGCTCCCATGTGGAGAAGACGAGGAAACATCGATACACATGGTTATGATGATATGACGATGATGATGCCTCCTACAGACGCCGCGAAACTCTAACGAGAGAAAGAAGGAGAGATCGGCCAGAGTGATATGACTCTGTATATAGGATGCTATTCTATTCTAGGGAAGTCGCTTGGGAGAAGGACGGAGAGACCCAACATAGCCCACTGTGCACTTTCAGAACGTAAAGGTATTCCAGGTGCCCCGTCTCGGTATTTCCCGACGCGTAAAGATCATCTTTAAGGGTGATTGCCTTCCTTCGCATGTCAAGGTTGGTCATTTCCGACATGCTGTCCGGCCATTTGTTCTTAAGCAACTTCAGCGCCGAAAATGTCAGAAATGCTAGGTCATGTGAGCGTCCGTCTGTGGAAATACTACGATATGTTCCATGCTGCACAACATTATGCAGGCAACTGCCAGGCTAAAGGTTACAAGTTTCCAAAGTGTCAGAGGCGCCACGACGTCTCATCAAAGGACTGTGCAAAGGCAAAGCTGTAAATTTTCGTTTTGAAAAAAAAAATGGTAAGAGACTCGTCGAGAAGCAGAATCCTGGGGTTGGCAGCTCCTCCTTTTCTATTTACCGACAAGTAAACTGGTCAACTTGGAACAAAAAGGTGGAAGAGGCATGCAAGGAAGCTTGTCTTGTCTGCAGCATTCAGGACCTCAGTAGGAGTGTGATGGAAGGGGCTAAGTACATCTTTACGTCGGCAACAAAGCGCACGGATTGCGCTGTGAAACTGAGTGAATTCGAACCATTCGTAGGCATACCGAAAGGAGATACAAGCGCACTAAGTCAATCCACTTTCGGCACGCTCAACGTATTAAAAAAAAAAGACGAAAAGAATATTCAACGTCGTATGAACAGGCTGGTGAACAAACGATTGAACACATTTTGCGAATCACTTGACCCTCGAAAGCCCCTGTCCCCGAAACGAAGGACGGTTCAAACACTCCGCAGGTCACGCGGAGTGTTCTTCGAGTGTTAAGTATATATAATCCTGCTATTTACTTGTTTGTTTGTTTGTTCAGTGGTCAAGGTGAACTTTCACGTACTAACCACCTCCTGTCAGCGTTGAGCTGATGCTTGCGCGGAAGTCTCCTTGCTCCCCCCCCCCCCCTCCGGCCCTCCTTCGCTTACCATCTTTTTTATCATCTTTTGCTTATTGTACGCGTACACAGCCACACCGAGGGCTCTAGTGGTATTTGCTGTGCACATCATTGTATAGCGTATTCTAATCCCGGATTATAAATAAATTCGGGGGAGGCTGATGAATTGTTCTTTATTTTTTTGCGCTCCATTCAGCCGTGTTAAAAAGGTGTCAAGATATCTTTCAGCTCATGCTATTCTTACGTCATCGTGTATACTGTGGTAAGGTTTCCACACTGAAGCTAGAAAAAAGAAGTTACATTATGACCGTTATTTTTTTCTAAACCACTAACTGTTTTGTTGGTGGCCATGCTCCTTTTTAAGGTATAATTCCCTCTGCTTCTCCCATTTTGTCTCTTAATTTTTTATTTTTACGAGATATCAATGCACCAAAAGTTTCCACAAGAGTTTGTAAAACACGATAAAGTGAAAATTAATTTGCAAGAAGTAATGAACAATGAAAAAAGATAGCGAAAGGACTCATACCTCATGATGACTGCCGATAGTAATGCGATTAGCATTTGAGCAATGTAGCGGCACTCCGTATTTCTGAAGTTGCGTATTTTTTTTTTTTTTTTACATTTGTAGTCGTCATAACGAGATTTATGTTGCTGCGGTTTATACCGGGTGCTTCTGCGAAGACCTTCAGTAATCTTCAAAAATGATCTGTGGCAGATAGCGCAGTTCTGGTCCTTGAGGTGGTCCACTCGATGAGGCCGACTTTACTTACACAAAAATTGAAATGCCTAATCTACTAATTAACAAATATTGATTATTTAAGTTTTCAACTAATAAACTTAATTGACACACAGCAATTTACAAATTACTGCTCGTGAGACTGCAAGGCATACATACCCTCTTGAAAAGAATTCTTTGGGATGACATCATTTTCGAGATATGCATAGTGAAACCTGTTGTAAAAGTGGACTGTTGTTCCACTTACTTCTCCAACAAAACGCCGTTTTATGCATTGAAGCACAAAAGTAACTGGACCGCCAATCTATTTCTTCGCAAGGCCTGGAAATTAATATCTCGAAACTGGTGTCATCCTGAGAATTCGTTACAACTGGATCTACCTTGCGAACTCCTAGGCTACAATTTATGAAATGCAATATGTGCTGTAAAGAAATCAGTTAAAACAGAATTAGTGGATTTTTGTTAATTATTCAATTATGCATTTCAATTTCTCGCCCAGGTAATTCCCACCTGTTTGGCAATCCAGATCAAAAATTTTAATTACGTTACCTGCCGCGCATGATTTTTAAAGGAATTACTGCAAGTCTTCGCAAGAACACTCGGTATATGACGTGGACCAGTTTTGTCTCACTATGCTATGGCACTGGCTTCACAAGGTCGCCTGTGAGCATGGCGGTATGAAGACAACCGCATGATACCGACGGAGTGACGACTATGGAATGACGCAGGTGGTATGACGACGATGGCATGGCAACTACAAGGCGATTGCTAAATGATAACGGTGGTATAACGTCGACAAGGTGATAAGGACAATAGGATAACGACGATGGTATGAAGACAATGGCGTGACGAAGGCGGAAGGGCAACCGGATGACGAAGCTGGAATGACGACCATGGTATGACCACGATAGCATGACGACGACGATATGACAATAGAGGCATAATCACAATCGAATGACCATAGCATTATTAACGATAGAATGACGAAGAAGGGATCCACGAAGGCGTATGACGGCGACGGCATGACGACAATAAAATGACATGCTCTCAGGAACGGAGGAAGCCTAATAGCAGCGAAGAAGAAACTAGGAATAGGCAAGAATAGGATGTATGCGCTAAGAGAATAAGCCGGCAATATCATTACTAATATGGATAAGATAGTTCAAGTGGCTGAGGAGTTCTGCAGAGATTTACACAGTACCAGTGGCACCAACGACGATAATGGAAGAGGGAATAGTATAGAGCAATTTGACATCCCACAAGTAACGCCGGCAGAAGCAAAGAAAGCCTTGGAAGCTATGCAAAGGAGGAAGGCAGCTGGGGAGGATCAGGTGACAGCAGACTTGCTCAAGGACAGTGGGCAGATTGTTCTAGAAAAACTGGCCACCCTGCATACGCAATGACTCATGACCTCGAGCGTACCGGAATCTTGGAAGAACGCCAACATAATCTTAATCCATAAGAAAGGGGACGCCAAAGACTTGAAAAATTATAGACCGATCAGCTTACTGTCCGTTGCCTACAAAGTATTTACTAGGGTAATCGCAAATAGAATCAGGAACACCTTAGACTTCTGTCCACCAAAGGACCAGGCAGGATTTAGTAAAGGCTACTCATAAATAGACCATATTCACACTATCAATCAGGTGATAGAGAAATGTGCGGAATATAACCAGCCCTTATATATAGCTTTCGTTCATTACGAGAAAGCATTTGATTCAGTCGAAACCTCAGTCGAAACCATGCAGGCATTACGGAATCAGGGTGTAGACGAGCCGTATGTAAAAATACTGAGATATCTACAGCGGCTCCACAGCCACCGTAGTCCTCCATAAAGAAAGCAACAAAATTCCGATCAAAATTAAAGGGCGTCAGGCAAGGAGATACGATCTCTCCAATGCTGTTCACGGCATGTTTACAGGAGGTATTCAGAGGCTTGGATTGGGAAGAATTGGGGATAAGGTTTAATGCCTTGCGATTCGCTGATGATCTTGCCTTGCTTAGTAACTCAGGGGACAAATTGCAATGCATGCTCACTGACCTGGAGAGGCAAAGCAGAAGGGTGGATCTAAAAATTAATCTGCAGAAAACAATAAAGTAATGTTTAACAGTCTCGGAAGAGAACAGCAGTTTACGATAGGTAGCGAGGCTCTGGAAGTGGTAAGGGAATACATCTACTTAGGGCAGGTAGTGACCGCGGATCCGGATCATGAGACTGAAATAAGAAGAATAAGAATGGGCTGGGGTGCGTTTGGCAGGCATTCTCAGATCATGAACAGCAGGTTGCCATTATCCCTCAAGAGAAAAGTGTATACCAGCTTTGTCTTACCAGTACTTACCTACGGTGCAGAAACCTGGAGTCTTACGAAAAGGGTTCTACTGAAATTGAGGACGAAGCAACGAGCTATTGAAAGAGGAACACTGCGTTTAATGTTAAGGAATAAGAAAAGAGCAGATTGGGTGAGGGAACAAATGCGAGTTAATGACATCTTAGTTGAAATCAAGAAAAAGAAATGGGCATAGGCAGGACATGTAATTAGGAGGGAAGATAACCAATGGTCATTAAGGGTTACGAACTGAATTTCAAGGGAAGGGAAGCGTAGCAGAGGGCGGCAGAAAGTTAGGTGGGCGGATGAGATTAAGAAGTTTGCAGGGACAACATGGCCACAATTAGCACATGAGCGGTGCAGTTGGAGAAGTATGGGAGAGGCCTTTGCCCTGCAGTAGGCGTAGCCCGGCTGCTGCTGCTGCTGCTGCTGCGGATGATGATGATGATGGTGGTGGTGGTGGTGGTGATGATGATGATGACGATGATGATGATGATGATGATGATGATGATGATGATGATGATGATGATAAAACGATGGCGTTAAGGGGACGAATGGCATGGCGACGACTGTGTGACGAGGATGGAGTGACGACGACGGCATGATGAGAGCCGTATGTCGAAGTTTTATAACGAAGACGCTGGAACGACCCCGACGGCATCACGACGAAGGAATGACAACGAATGTATGACGATGACTGTATGACGACGACGGCATGACAATGGTATATGAGGATAATGTGATGACCAGTGTACGATGACAATGGCGTGACGTTGACTGTATCACGAAGCCTGTATGATGACGATGGCGTGGCGACGACTACATGACAGCAATCGAATGACCAAGCTGAAGTCACGACCATGAAATGCACACGACGGCATCGCGATCGCGGTGTGAAAACGAACGCATGACGACTGTGTGATAAAGATGGCGTGGTAAAGACGGCATAATGAGAGTCGGATGACAACGCTGGAATGACGACGATGCAACGGCCACAACGGCGTCTCGTCAACTACACATAGCTCGTGTCCCAAGCTATTAACTTGAGCAACTGGGTCAGTGCAGAAGTCGTGACGATGACGTCATGAAGTGAGTCAGATCTCGAGGCTGGAATCACGACGATGGAACTACCACGATGGCACTGCGACCACGAGCGCATCCCCAGTAGTTGACCCAAGCAGTGACCCCAGCAGTGACCCAAGTTGTCTACCCTGACGGGCAGATAGATAGATAGATAGATAGATAGATAGATAGATAGATAGATAGATAGATAGATAGATAGATAGATAGATAGATAGATACGCAGGCAGGCTCAAAACGGCCGAAGTAAGAAAAGAATGCGAATCCCATTAAATGTATGAAGAGACGCCCATGCAGCCATTGCTGTGTGCAGCTCAAAATCAACAGCTGCTTTGCCACATCTATCAATCCCATCCACGCTTTCGGTCCCTCGCGTTTTCACTGTTGAAGGTTATGAAGGCTCCTCGGTGAAACCGCACCGTGGCCCTTCAGGCAGTGTTAAAGAAGCAACGAGGTAAAAAAAAAAATTATGCGAGATTGGTGAGCTTTTTGCTGCTTCCGTACTGGGTTTTATCCTGACAAATGTTTGTGGTGCATTCTGCAATTTTCTGAGCAAGGCAAAAAGAATTCCATTCGTAAATTTTTCTTTTTTTCTCCTTCTTATGTACACATATTTTATTTTACTATGACTTCACGGTTTTTTTTTAAGTTCAGCTTATTTTAGCCACTTTCAGTAACGCTTACAACTGTAAAAAAATTAAAAGAAAAATTTCCCTTGTATTGTTGGATTCATGGCCGATCCTCCAGAATGGACTGCGCCGTTTTATTAAGGAACAACCAACCCGCCGACTTCCTTTCTGATCCCCGTCGACTAAATCGATAAAGATGATAAGGATGACGACGACACCAGCAATGTATTTTGCCTTCCCACCCGCCGTGGTTGCTCAGTGGCTATTGTGTAGGATTGCCTTTAAACAGCACTGTTATTCTTTCCCTTGGAGCAACAGTATTGGGATACTGCCACAGGAAGGTTTGCCTAGCCATTTATTTTCTATGTGGCACAAAAAGAATGCCTTGTTAATAGTTCTTAGTTTCCACAATTGATTTACTTCTACTTCCAGTCTAGAAAATTCAAAAAGTAAAAGCACAAATGCCAAGTTTAAATCCTACTAGTATTACTATTAAAAAAATTTACCTATTCAAGCTTAAGTATATGTTTTTTATTATTATTGTCATTCTTTTTTAGTATTCCTATCAACGCAAGACTTACTATAGTATTGATCACTATTTTTACTCATGCATTCACAGTTTATTTGTCTTCTTGGATTATATATTTATTTTACTTTTTGTCTTAGTTATTTATCAACCAATTACATTTATTTATTCAATTACCACCCGATTCGTGGCCTATCCCCCATAATGGGTTTGTGCCATTAATTGAGGCTTCATCATCATCATCACCATCTGGTGTTGGGCTGCTGAGCACGAGGTCGCGGGATCGAATCCCGGTCGCGGCGGCCGCATTTTGATGGGGGCGAAATACGAAAACACCCGTGTACTTTGATTTAGGGACACGTTAAAGAACCCCAGGTGGTCGAAATTTCCGGAGTCCGCGCGTGCTACTTTCCTGTAGGGAATGCTATGTGATGCTGATAACGCGCATGCCGCTCGTTACTGGGAAGTACCGGGCTCGCAGCGTTAAAGAAAAAAATGCGGACAAGACAGATGACGTTTATTGTTGTGTGGCAGGATACAACCCAAAGGGTGTTATTTTGTTTTAGAGTGTGACTCGTTGAATATTCCAGCGTAATCGATGGCGCTGGTATACCTTCCAGAAAGTACAGCACTATTCCCGTCGCGCATGCAATCCGATTACACAAGCTTCGGTGAGATAAGCAACAGATAGAATCAACGACAACATTCTAGTAAGTTCCAAATCATGCAGGCGCGCCTTGCCCTCAGATAACCTGAAGTTGTTAATGGGTGAAATGCATTTCCCGGAAAAGAAAGTCGCAATTTCGCCCGGAAGGCGAAGCATCGATTACGATAGCAAAGTATGGGACAGCTATACGAAGTATAAATGATAGTTTTATCGGCCGTGTAAACTTGTAAACATAGGCATACTAACTAAAGCAACAAGCATGGTTTCACGTGCTCACAAGCAAACATGAACACATCAAACTCCATGACCGCGGATACTCGCTGTGAAAACTCTGGAGTGAGGAAGCGGGGCAGCAGCAGCGAGCGAATTGGCCTTCTCGCTGCGTCTGGCATCCCCCCCCCCCAACGCGAACTAAGCCACGGAAAGACAGCGCGCGACGAACTTTGCCCTCTGCGCAGATTATTTGCAAGGTACAGCTGCCCGGGCGAACATTTACAATTGCTAGTAGGTACGGCTGGGCGTGGCGTTCCTCGAGGCGCTCGGTGTTTCTGCGCAGGCGCGACTAAAAGCGGCTGAGAGAGAGAAAATCTGGGGGCCTTTGCTTCTCGAATATCTGACTCTGCCTAGGCACTACGTCGGTGAAGTTTCTTCGCGCGTGTTGCATGCGTTTGTCCCTATAGGCGTGCCGCCATTGCGGTGTGGGGTAGAGTTTGTTTACGCTCGGACGGGTGGCTGC
The DNA here is from genome assembly GCF_050947875.1 of Dermacentor variabilis. NCBI lineage: Eukaryota > Metazoa > Arthropoda > Arachnida > Ixodida > Ixodidae > Dermacentor > Dermacentor variabilis. The sequence goes on from NC_134568.1 coordinate 285,305,853, forward strand.
CCGCGCAGTAAAACATGTGAACCAGTGCACACTGACGCCCAGTTTTGTGATCGCTGTGTCTAAAGCTACATCGGATAGACTTTCTCGCGCGTGCGGCGCTGGTGATGAGTCAGTCATGCCGGAATATAATTTGTCGCGCCTTATGGCACTCTAAATTCAAAAGAAAAGAAAGGGTAAAACATTTTCCCGGGGGAGCAATAAGGGCCGTAGTAGAGGCCGGGCCTGCTCTCCTGGACTGTTCAAGAGAATTTCTGAATGGTCCCCTTTGAGTGAAATAAACGCACAGCGCCTTAGCAACCACACTTGAACGCGAAAACCTTATGTCATGCCGTGAGGATTACTGGCTTTGCGCCTCGTCCACGTTAGCTTACGTTAGCTTAGGTTTAGGTTAGGTTCAGGTTAGCTTAGGTTACGTTAGGTTAGGTTAGCGTAACAGGCGTTGGGGTGCCGCGGCGTATTCCCACCGCAGTTACGCCTTGCGGCGTTATGTCACGTTAGGTTAACGTTAGCTTAGGTTGGGTTATGTTAACGTTACGATATAAGTTAGTGTAAAATCCATTAGGCTGAAGCGGCCTATTTTCATAACGGTTACGTCGTGACCATTATTGTCTTTAAAAATTATGGGGTTTTACGTGCCAAAACCACTTTCTGATTATGAGGCACGCCATAGTAGAGGACTCCGGAAATTTCGACCACCTGGGGTTCTTTAACGTGCACCTCAATCTAAGAACACGGGTGTTCTCGCCCCCATCGAAATGCGGCCGCCGTGGCCGGGATTCGATCCCGCGACCTCGTGCTCAGCAGCCTAACACCATAGCCACTGAGCAACCACGGCGGGTGACCATTATTGTCTTTCTGTCTCGCCCTCGTTACGCTATGTTAACGTTACGTTAGGTTACCGTTGGGTTAGGTTAGCGTAAAACGCCTTACGGTGCGCGGCCTATTCTCATAGTGGTTGCAGAGGTGTCGAGCGTCGCCTGCGCCCTTTCAGCCACTCGCATTCAACCGCGGTTGCTAATGCGCTCTGCCTTCTGGATTTTCAATATATGCAGACCGGCCTCTTCCACGGCTCCTACTGCTCCCATGGAAACATTATCACCTGTTTCACCGCGCCGGTAGCCAGCCTCCGAGCGCAAACATATTCGAGCCCACTCTGCAATGCCGGCACGCCTAGGGACAAACGCGTAAACATGCGCTAACTTCTCCGTAGTACCTAGGAAGTGTCAAGGAGCAAAAGGCCCATTATTTTCTCTCTCGCACCCGCTCTCACTCGCGCATGCGCGCAATCTTCTGGCGCCTCCGCAAGTACCACGCCCCACTGTACTTAAAAGTCGCGCCAGGGCTAGAAGGCGCCCCTCCTCCCTATTCTCCCCCCGGAGCCTTGGGCGCGACGGAAGACGGCACGCTTCCTTCCCACTTCTCTGCCTTGCGTGCGTGGGATCGAACCGCGATCGTGGCTCAGCCTCGCACGCTTTCAATGGCACATACATCATACGGAACATCATACGCACATACGGAACCTTCACGCGACGGCGACGAGGTGGAAATACGCCTGGAGTCTCCATATAATTGCCATCGCAATAAAGGGATAAATGTGTACTCGTGTCAATATGCACGCCTCCTGTCAGCCGAAGTCTCTCCTGTAACGCTGCCTGTAAGTTGATTGCATACAAGGTGTCCCAGCTAACTGTAGCCAGAGTTCAAAAATATGCTAAAGCTACGCAGCTGGACAGAACGAAGGTAATGTTTGCGTCGCTTTGAGATACTAAAATTATTTTTTTTTCATTCCACCTAATTAGATAATTAGTCTCAATTAATTATTAACTTTACAAATATTATTATTAGCTGGAAAGTGTCAATGAGAAAATTGTAGAGCGACATGAAAAACTCCCGATACAACTTTCTGTTGCTCAATACGTGCTACATAAAAGTGTTTTTCCGAGTGTGAAAGAAGCCCGCAGGCCTTCGTCCTGGAGTGGACATAAAATAGGATGTTGATGATGATGATGGTTTATAAAAAGGAACGAAGGTCAGCCCGAGATTTCGTGCTCTACCTACTCTTCGCTATATAAGGGGAAAGAGGGAACGCTAGAGGGATGGACGATGATGATCGCGGGTGATGCCGAGTACCCAGAATAATGTCCCGAGAGAATGGTTGCCAGAGGAGAGGCTAAAGCCTGCCACGCTTGTGTGTAAGCTGGGCAGACGTAAAACAGTATTGTCTGTATTTCTTTTTCTTTTTTTTTTCGGGTGTGTGTGTGTTCTACAGAACACTTAATTCTCAAACTATGAACACGATGTTGTAGTGACCGTTTGCCACTTGATTTCCCCCCGCTTCTGTGAAATTCAGTTACCTCGCGTGGTGTCCACGTGGGGGGTGATTGGCCCTGCTCTTTTTTTGGGACTTGAGGTGGCTGCCCGAGAGGGGCACCACCATGCCACTAGGCAAACTTATTTTACTGTGAAATAAAGCCAGTCCACTCATTGTTCTCAACCTGTCAAAACCTGTATTACTTGCCTCCGCACATCATCGTTCCAGCTTGCGGCGGTGCCTCTTCCCTACACAAGATTGGTCACAGCTGACGCAGATCTGATTTGGACGATCGCCGCCTGTACTCGCCCCTATCGTTGCGCTTGAGTGTTAATTATTGTGTGGGTACAGGATCGCCCAATAAAGAATTTCGTGACTCACAGTTTTGCCATCATCTTATTCTTCGGCGTCATTACAACATGACAATATACATCACTATATTGGATCTACTTAACTCAGGCGAGGGACTATATGTATATTGACGCCCTCTGCAAATTTGTAAGCAGGAAGGTACGCTAGACCACGTAATATGGGACGCCGCTGGTTCCCCTGCAGGGGCCAAGGAAAAGATTGACAGCAGAGAAACCTGGGAGGCCTTGCTCCAGAGTGAGGCTGAAACGACCAGCGTTGAGCAATCCGCCTGGCCGTTGAGGCCGTGAAGACTTACCGTCCTCAACGCGCGGGGACTGCCTCTTCCTCCCCCCATACCTGCGTGAAGGGTAAGAGGCGGGCACCTCAGCTGGGTGGAATAATAAAGTTTTCAATCAATCAAGGAAAAGGTTTGCCCGTTCAGACACCGCATCGACATCGAGAAAGAGAGCGCGCGGCCGCACGGTGTCTCGTGGAAAGAAAGACGACGTGCCGTATCTGTGCGCGAGCGAACGCTGTTCCCCGTTCGAACGTTTCTGGGGCCTTCTGGAAGTCGGACAGCGAAGGGAATCCTCTGGAGTCAAGCGGATCGCTGCAAGATGGATTCCGGACAATCGAAACGCGCACACGGCTGGGATCATCTGCAAGGACTCGACGAAGCATCAGCAAAGCGCCCTAGACTTACCCTTTCGTCGGATACCCCACCGACTGCTCCGGCAATGGCTCATCAAATGGATCCTTCACCGTCCGCCGGCGTCCCAGTAGCCAACATGCATGAGGAGATGCAGTGGATACACTATCATCAGGAGCTTTGCCTCCAGTGGGCCGCGTCCAATGCCAGGGTTCCAGAAGGTCCCGTAAGTTCGCTGCTTCGGCAGGCCTCCATGGAGGAAGACTTGCCACCTGCCCATCTGGGCCATGCTCCTTTCATCAACTTCCAAATGGGCCTCATTTGCGAGCGCATGATGAAGGAACGCCAGAACCGCACGCGTGAGGAGTTCGACCATGTGTTCTCTGCGTAGCCCTCTGAGCAGCGCTGCGCATTTCTTCAACGTGATGGGCGTCGCTTCGCAAGGGGACATGCGCGAGCTCTGGCACGAGGAAGCACCAGGAAGAATCCTACTGGCAAAGCCTGCACTGTACAACAGCAATAAAGGTCGGGACTGAACGCATGAGTCTGTCCTACAGTGGCGTGTTTATTTTATGGAGAAAAAATTCGTACCCGCCAGAGGTGCTCAGGGGCCATGGAATTTAGATGCAGAGCTCGCGGTCACGTGTTAATTTCCGGCTGCGACGGCAGCAAGCCTAATGTGCTGAGATGAAAAAAAAAATGAGAAGCTAGTGAACTGAGCATTATCCGCACATGGAACCCCAAGTGGTTGAAATTATTCCGCGACGCGGCTTACTATTCCGCCATACACTCGTGTCTTTGGAACACAGGGCCCCATGCAGCCCAGTTTATTAATAAAATGTAATTCTGGGAGGTAGGTCTGTCTAACGTGAGCGAGAATGAAGCTGGGAAGGCAAAATGCATAGCCGGTGTCGTCGTCATCAATATCATTATCTTTATCCATTTATTCGACGGGGCTCAGAAAGGAAGTCGGCGGATTGGTTGTTCCTCAATGAAACGGCGCAATCCACTCTGGAGGATCGGCCATGAATCGGGCAGCACAAGCGTTAAAATAGTGCAATCAAATTTGTTGCCTTTGTAAGTGGTTAAAATTAAAGATAAATTACAATTACGTGAAGTCCATAGTAAAATAAAATATGTGAATATAAAAAGAAGAAAAAAGAAAAATTTTGGAATGCAACTCTTTTTGTCTCGCTCAGAAAATTGAAGAGGGCACCACAAACGTCAGTCAGGCTAAAACCTGGTTCGAAAGTAGCAAAAAGCTAACCAATGTGGCATAATTTTTTTTTTTTTGATCTCGTTGCTTTTTTACGACTGCCTCATTCGCTGCGGTGCTAGTGCCGCCGAGGAGCCATTACCAGCTACAACAGAGAAGACGCGATGGACCGAAAGCGTGGATGGGATCCACAGGTGTAGCAAACCAGCTGTTGATTTTGATCTGTACACTGCAGCGCCTGCTTGGGCGTCTCCTAATACATTTATTGCGATTCGCATTCTTTTCCTACTTCGGCCGTTTTGAGCTTACCTATCTATCTATCTTGTTAGGCCGACCCAGTGACCCAAGTTGTCTACCAGTCAGGGCTACAGGGGATGCGCTCGTGCATGGTCGTAGTGCCATCGTCGTCATCCCAGCGTCGCGATCTTACTCACGTCATGACGTCGTTGGTTCTTTATTCTATGGTCATACGCCTTCGTCGATCCATCGACGTCCTTCCTTCTTCGTCATTCGGTTGTTGATAGTGCTGTCGGCAATCAATTGTTATTATGCCTGCATTATCCTAACATCGTGTCATTGTGTCTTCATCAGATAGTCGCTACCATGCATCCGTTATCACCGTCGTCGTCATGCTATCGTGGTCATGCCATCGTCATTCCAGCTTCGTCATTCAGTTGCCCTTCCGCCTTCGTCACGCCATTGTCTTCATACCATCGTCGTTATCCCATTGTCCTCATGTCGTCGTCACGCTGTCGACGTTTTACCACCGTTATCATTTAGCAGTCGACTTGTAGTCGCCATGCCGTCGTCGTCATGCCACCTGCGTTATTCTACAGTCGTCACTCCGTCGGCATCGTATGGTCTTCATACCGCCATGCTCCCAGTCGACCTTGAGAAGCCATTGCCATAGCCAAGTGGTACAACACTGGTTCACGTCATATACCGAGTGTTTTTTGAGAAGACTTTCGGTAATTCTTTTAAAAATCACGGGCAGCAGGTAACGCAATTATAATTTTTGAGCTGGATTGCCAAACAGGTGGATATTACCTGGGCGAGAAATCGAAATGCATAAGTGATTAATTAAACAATCCCCTAATTATAACTAATTACAGCGGTTGCGCGTGAATGTGCAACCGCATTCACGCGTTGGCGTGGTTGCGCCTAGAGGAGCGAACGAGCTAGTTCGCACATTGTTCACGGACGACGAACAACGGAAATGCTCTAGCTATACACAGCTTCGCTGTAAAAAGTTCCACTTAAAGCAAATACAGTTTGAGCAACGACAGTGATTGCAAGAACAACAGGAGTACGCCGACTATAACGACGACGGAGATGGAGACCCCGATGACGAAAACAGCTGCGACGACAACTACGCGACGATAATGACGACAGACAGAAAACGATCACTGCACGAAGAAGGCGTGATGACGACGACGGAACGACCCCGACACGATAATGGCAGCGATTACGGTACGGTGACAACTCCGCGGATGGCAAAGTGGCTCAAACGCCGCCGACGGCTCCCATGTGGAGAAGTTAAGACGAGGAAACATCGATACACATGGTTATGATGATATGACGATGATGATGCCTCCTACATGGTTATATTGCGCTCAGTTTTACAAACACGATATTAAGGAAGGACAGGACGTGGACGGACGAAGCGCAAACTACCAACTCTACAAACTACCAAGTTGGTAGTTTGCGCTTCGTCCGTCCACGTCCTGTCCTTCCTTAATATCGTGTTTGTAAAACTGAGCGCAATATAACCATGAACGTTCACCAACTAGCCCCCTTCATTGCTTTACTAAATGCCTCCTACAGACGCCGCGAAACTCTAACGAGAGAAAGAAGGAGAGATCGGCCAGAGTGATATGACTCTGTATATAGGATGCTATTCTATTCTAGGGAAGTCGCTTGGGAGAAGGACGGAGAGACCCAACAAAGCCCACTGTGCACTTTCAGAACGTAAAGATATTCCAGGTGCCCCGTCTCGGTATTTCCCAACGCGTAAAGATCATCTTTAAGGGTGATTGCCTTCCTTCGCATGTCAAGGTTGGTCATTTCCGACATGCTGTCCGGCCATTTGTTCTTAAGCAACTTCAGCGCCGAAAATGCCAGAAATGCTGGGTCATGTGAGCGTCCGTCTGTGGAAATACTACGATATGTTCCATGCTGCACAACATTATGCAGGCAACTGCCAGGCTAAACGTTACAAGTTTCCAAACTGTCAGAGGCGCCACGACGTCTCATCAAAGGACTGTGCAAAGGCAAAGCTGTAAATTTTCGTTTTGAAAAAAAAAATGGTAAGAGACTCGTCGAGAAGCAGAATCCTGGGGTTGGCAGCTCCTCCTTTTCTATTTACCGACAAGTAAACTGGTCAACTTGGAACAAAAAGGTGGAAGAGGCATGCAAGGAAGCTTGTCTTGTCTGCAGCATTCAGGACCTCAGTAGGAGTGTGATGGAAGGGGCTAAGTACATCTTTACGTCGGCAACAAAGCGCACGGATTGCGCTGTGAAACTGAGTGAATTCGAACCATTCGTAGGCATACCGAAAGGAGATACAAGCGCACTAAGTCAATCCACTTTCGGCACGCTCAACGTATTAAAAAAAAAAGACGAAAAGAATATTCAACGTCGTATGAACAGGCTGGTGAACAAACGATTGAACACATTTTGCGAATCACTTGACCCTCGAAAGCCCCTGTCCCCGAAACGAAGGACGGTTCAAACACTCCGCAGGTCACGCGGAGTGTTCTTCGAGTGTTAAGTATATATAATCCTGCTATTTACTTGTTTGTTTGTTTGTTCAGTGGTCAAGGTGAACTTTCACGTACTAACCACCTCCTGTCAGCGTTGAGCTGATGCTTGCGCGGAAGTCTCCTTGCTCCCCCCCCCCCTCCGGCCCTCCTTCGCTTACCATCTTCCTTATCATCTTTTGCTTATTGTACGCGTACACAGCCACACCGAGGGCTCTAGTGGTATTTGCTGTGCACATCATTGTATAGCGTATTCTAATCCCGGATTATAAATAAATTCGGGGGAGGCTGATGAATTGTTCTTTATTTTTTTGCGCTCCATTCAGCCGTGTTAAAAAGGTGTCAAGATATCTTTCAGCTCATGCTATTCTTACGTCATCGTGTATACTGTGGTAAGGTTTCCACACTGAAGCTAGAAAAAAGAAGTTACATTATGACCGTTATTTTTTTCTAAACCACTAACTGTTTTGTTGGTGGCCATGCTCCTTTTTAAGGTATAATTCCCTCTGCTTCTCCCATTTTGTCTCTTAATTTTTTATTTTTACGAGATATCAATGCACCAAAAGTTTCCACAAGAGTTTGTAAAACACGATAAAGTGAAAATTAATTTGCAAGAAGTAATGAACAATGAAAAAAGATAGCGAAAGGACTCATACCTCATGATGACTGCCGATAGTAATGCGATTAGCATTTGAGCAATGTAGCGGCACTCCGTATTTCTGAAGTTGCGTATTTTTTTTTTTTTTTACATTTGTAGTCGTCATAACGAGATTTATGTTGCTGCGGTTTATACCGGGTGCTTCTGCGAAGACCTTCAGTAATCTTCAAAAATGATCTGTGGCAGATAGCGCAGTTCTGGTCCTTGAGGTGGTCCACTCGATGAGGCCGACTTTACTTACACAAAAATTGAAATGCCTAATCTACTAATTAACAAATATTGATTATTTAAGTTTTCAACTAATAAACTTAATTGACACACAGCAATTTACAAATTACTGCTCGTGAGACTGCAAGGCATACATACCCTCTTGAAAAGAATTCTTTGGGATGACATCATTTTCGAGATATGCATAGTGAAACCTGTTGTAAAAGTGGACTGTTGTTCCACTTACTTCTCCAACAAAACGCCGTTTTATGCATTGAAGCACAAAAGTAACTGGACCGCCAATCTATTTCTTCGCAAGGCCTGGAAATTAATATCTCGAAACTGGTGTCATCCTGAGAATTCGTTACAACTGGATCTACCTTGCGAACTCCTAGGCTACAATTTATGAAATGCAATATGTGCTGTAAAGAAATCAGTTAAAACAGAATTAGTGGATTTTTGTTAATTATTCAATTATGCATTTCAATTTCTCGCCCAGGTAATTCCCACCTGTTTGGCAATCCAGATCAAAAATTTTAATTACGTTACCTGCCGCGCATGATTTTTAAAGGAATTACTGCAAGTCTTCGCAAGAACACTCGGTATATGACGTGGACCAGTTTTGTCTCACTATGCTATGGCACTGGCTTCACAAGGTCGCCTGTGAGCATGGCGGTATGAAGACAACCGCATGATACCGACGGAGTGACGACTATGGAATGACGCAGGTGGTATGACGACGATGGCATGGCAACTACAAGGCGATTGCTAAATGATAACGGTGGTATAACGTCGACAAGGTGATAAGGACAATAGGATAACGACGATGGTATGAAGACAATGGCGTGACGAAGGCGGAAGGGCAACCGGATGACGAAGCTGGAATGACGACCATGGCATGACCACGATAGCATGACGACGACGATATGATAATAGAGGCATAATCACAATCGAATGACCATACCATTATTAACGATAGAATGACGAAGAAGGGATCCACGAAGGCGTATGACGGCGACGGCATGACGACAATAAAATGGCATGCTCTCAGGAACGGAGGAAGCCTAATAGCAGCGAAGAAGAAACTAGGAATAGGCAAGAATAGGATGTATGCGCTAAGAGAATAAGCCGGCAATATCATTACTAATATGGATAAGATAGTTCAAGTGGCTGAGGAGTTCTGCAGAGATTTACACAGTACCAGTGGCACCCACGACGATAATGGAAGAGGGAATAGTCTAGAGCAATTTGACATCCCACAAGTAACGCCGGCAGAAGCAAAGAAAGCCTTGGAAGCTATGCAAAGGGGGAAGGCTGCTGGGGAGGATCAGGTGACAGCAGACTTGTTCAAGCATAGTGGGCAGATTGTTCTAGAAAAACTGGCCACCCTGTATACGCAATGACTCATGACCCCGAGCGTACCGGAATCTTGGAAGAACGCCAACATAAT